>NW_026114554.1:0-123141 GCF_025231255.1 Drosophila biarmipes | reverse complement strand
TAACTTAAGCGAAAGCATTTGCCAAAGATGTTTTCATTAATCAAGAACGAAAGTTAGAGGTTCGAAGGCGATCAGATACCGCCCTAGTTCTAACCATAAACGATGCCAGCTAGCAATTGGGTGTAGCTACTTTTATGGCTCTCTCAGTCGCTTCCCGGGAAACCAAAGCTTTTGGGCTCCGGGGGAAGTATGGTTGCAAAGCTGAAACTTAAAGGAATTGACGGAAGGGCACCACCAGGAGTGGAGCCTGCGGCTTAATTTGACTCAACACGGGAAAACTTACCAGGTCCGAACATAAGTGTGTAAGACAGATTGATAGCTCTTTCTCGAATCTATGGGTGGTGGTGCATGGCCGTTCTTAGTTCGTGGAGTGATTTGTCTGGTTAATTCCGATAACGAACGAGACTCAAATATATTAAATAGATATCTTCAGGATTATGGTGTTGAAGCTTATATAGCCTTCATTCATGGTGGCAGTAAAATGTTTATTGTGTTTGAATGTGTTTATATAAGTGGAGCCGTACCTGTTGGTTTGTCCCATTATAAGGACACTAGCTTCTTAAATGGACAAATTGCGTCTAGCAATAATGAGATTGAGCAATAACAGGTCTGTGATGCCCTTAGATGTCCTGGGCTGCACGCGCGCTACAATGAAAGTATCAACGTGTATTTCCTAGACCGAGAGGTCCGGGTAAACCGCTGAACCACTTTCATGCTTGGGATTGTGAACTGAAACTGTTCACATGAACTTGGAATTCCCAGTAAGTGTGAGTCATTAACTCGCATTGATTACGTCCCTGCCCTTTGTACACACCGCCCGTCGCTACTACCGATTGAATTATTTAGTGAGGTCTCCGGACGTGATCACTGTGACGCCTTGCGTGTTACGGTTGTTTCGCAAAAGTTGACCGAACTTGATTATTTAGAGGAAGTAAAAGTCGTAACAAGGTTTCCGTAGGTGAACCTGCGGAAGGATCATTAATGTTTTAATATCCTTACCGTTAATAAAATATTTGTTTATATTATAATAAATACATTATAGTATTACAAATAAAATATGAATTGCCAAAATGTATATGAGATCTATTATAGATCAAATGAAATTTCGAACAAGCAAATCGAAATAATGCAAATATTAAAATTATATATTGTATTTAATACATATGAGAGAAATTAATAAGCAGCCAAAGCAAACAAATAAAAATTCGAACAAGCAAATCGAATTATTAAAATAATAATATTAAATTATTATTGTATATCCTTACCGTTAATAAAATATTTGTTTATATTATAATAAATACATTATAATAATACAAATAAAATATGAATTGCCAAAATGTATATGAGATCTAATATAGATCAAATAAAATTTCGAACAAGCAAATCGAAATAATGCAAATATTAAAATTATATATTGTATTTAATACATATGAGAGAAATAATAAGCAGCCAAAGCAAACAAATAAAAATTCGAACAAGCAAATCGAATTATTAAAATAATAATATTAAATTATTATTGTATATCCTTACCGTTAATAAAATATTTGTTTATATTATAATAAATACATTATAGTAATACAAATAAAATATGAATTGCCAAAATGTATATGATCTAATATAGATCAAATGAAATTTCGAACAAGCAAATCGAAATAATGCAAATATTAAAATTATATATTGTATTTAATACATATGAGAGAAATAATAAGCAGCCAAAACAAACAAATAAAAATTCGAACAAGCAAATCGAATTATTAAAATAATAATATTAAATTATTATTGTATATAAACACAATTAAAATACTGTGTGTATATGGACCATAATATACACGCGTTGCGATATGTATTGTTCATCTCAGTTATGCGCATACATTGGATAATGCAACAACCTAAAATGTACAATGTTGTACCTGGTTTTATACAGGTTAATGTTTTATATAAATTTCAATTTATATCGCTAAAAAAGTATTAATATATATATATATATATTTATTTACAATAAATGCAATTTAAAAAGAAATACTTTGATATATATTGGTTATATAAAACTAAGACATTTCGCAGCATTCGTTTTAGGTATAAAAATAAATTTATTGAAGGAATTGATATATGCCAGTAAAATGGTGTATTTTTAATTTCTTTCAATAAAAACATATTTGACAAAATTAAGAAACCAATTTATAAAACTCTAAGCGGTGGATCACTCGGCTCATGGGTCGATGAAGAACGCAGCAAACTGTGCGTCATCGTGTGAACTGCAGGACACATGAACATCGACATTTTGAACGCATATCGCAGTCCATGCTGTTATGTACTTTAATTAATTTTATAGTGCTGCTTGGACTACATATGGTTGAGGGTTGTAAGACTATGCTAATTAAGTTGCTTATACAAATTTTATAATGAAATTTTATAAGCATATGGTATATTATTGGATAATAATAATTTAATTATTTTATTCATAATATTAAAAAATATATGAAAAACATTATCTCACATTAGTAAATAATTTGAATGTGAAAAACGAAGAGAAATATTTTCTTTTTCAATCAAATGATACTGAGAAATGTCTAGCATAAAAATTTATCTAGAATTGTCTCTTATTAATGATTAGAAAATAGAAAACCGTTGACAATATTATTGTTCTTCGTTGATTCGTTAAATCAAACAAATGCCATTTATATACAGATATTATTAATATAACGAATTTAATAAAATGTTTTATCATTATATATAAAGAATTAATTGCATATAAAAGTTATACACAACCTCAACTCATATGGGACTACCCCCTGAATTTAAGCATATTAATTAGGGGAGGAAAAGAAACTAACAAGGATTTTCTTAGTAGCGGCGAGCGAAAAGAAATCAGTTCAGCACTAAGTCACTTTGTCTATATGGCAAATGTGAGATGCAGTGTATGGAGCGTCAATATTCTAGTATGAGAAATTAACGATTTAAGTCCTTCTTAAATGAGGCCATTTACCCATAGAGGGTGCCAGGCCCGTATAACGTTAATGATTACTAGATGATGTTTCCAAAGAGTCGTGTTGCTTGATAGTGCAGCACTAAGTGGGTGGTAAACTCCATCTAAAACTAAATATAACCATGAGACCGATAGTAAACAAGTACCGTGAGGGAAAGTTGAAAAGAACTCTGAATAGAGAGTTAAACAGTACGTGAAACTGCTTAGAGGTTAAGCCCGATGAACCTGAATATCCGTTATGGAAAATTCATCATTAGAATTGTAATATTTAAACAATATTATGATAATAGTGTGCATTTTTTCCATATAAGGACATTGTAATCTATTAGCATACCAAATTTATCATAAAATATAACTTATAGTTTATTCAAATTAATTTGCTTGCATTTTAACACAGAATAAATGTTATTAATTTGATAAAGTGCTGATAGATTTATATGAATACAGTGCGTTAATTTTTCGGAATTATATAATGGCATAATTATCATTGATTTTTGTGTTTATTATATGCACTTGTAGGATTAACAATGCGAAAGATTCAGGATACCTTCGGGACCCGTCTTGAAACACGGACCAAGGAGTCTAACATATGTGCAAGTTATTGGGATATAAACCTAATAGCGTAATTAACTTGACTAATAATGGGATTAGTTTTTTAACTATTTATAGCTAATTAACACAATCCCGGGGCGTTCTATATAGTTATGTATAATGATATTTATATTATTTATGCCTCTAACTGGAACGTACCTTGAGCATATATGCTGTGACCCGAAAGATGGTGAACTATACTTGATCAGGTTGAAGTCAGGGGAAACCCTGATGGAAGACCGAAACAGTTCTGACGTGCAAATCGATTGTCAGAATTGAGTATAGGGGCGAAAGACCAATCGAACCATCTAGTAGCTGGTTCCTTCCGAAGTTTCCCTCAGGATAGCTGGTGCATTTTAATATTATATAAAATAATCTTATCTGGTAAAGCGAATGATTAGAGGCCTTAGGGTCGAAACGATCTTAACCTATTCTCAAACTTTAAATGGGTAAGAACCTTAACTTTCTTGATATGAAGTTCAAGGTTATGATATAATGTGCCCAGTGGGCCACTTTTGGTAAGCAGAACTGGCGCTGTGGGATGAACCAAACGTAATGTTACGGTGCCCAAATTAACAACTCATGCAGATACCATGAAAGGCGTTGGTTGCTTAAAACAGCAGGACGGTGATCATGGAAGTCGAAATCCGCTAAGGAGTGTGTAACAACTCACCTGCCGAAGCAACTAGCCCTTAAAATGGATGGCGCTTAAGTTGTATACCTATACATTACCGCTAAAGTAGATGATTTATATTACTTGTAATATAAATTTTGAAACTTTAGTGAGTAGGAAGGTACAATGGTATGCGTAGAAGTGTTTGGCGTAAGCCTGCATGGAGCTGCCATTGGTACAGATCTTGGTGGTAGTAGCAAATAATCGAATGAGACCTTGGAGGACTGAAGTGGAGAAGGGTTTCGTGTGAACAGTGGTTGATCACGAGTTAGTCGGTCCTAAGTTCAAGGCGAAAGCCGAAAATTTTCAAGTAAAATACAAATGCCAAACAAATATATATATTATATAAAATCTAGCTAAATTAATATACTTGAATAATTTTGAACGAAAGGGAATACGGTTCCAATTCCGTAACCTGTTGAGTATCCGTTTGTTATTAAATATGGGCCTCGTGCTCATCCTGGCAACAGGAACGACCATAAAGAAGCCGTCGAGAGATATCGGAAGAGTTTTCTTTTCTGTTTTATAGCCGTACTACCATGGAAGTCTTTCGCAGAGAGATATGGTAGATGGGCTAGAAGAGCATGACATATACTGTTGTGTCGATATTTTCTCCTCGGACCTTGAAAATTTATGGTGGGGACACGCAAACTTCTCAACAGGCCGTACCAATATCCGCAGCTGGTCTCCAAGGTGAAGAGTCTCTAGTCGATAGAATAATGTAGGTAAGGGAAGTCGGCAAATTAGATCCGTAACTTCGGGATAAGGATTGGCTCTGAAGATTGAGATAGTCGGGCTTGATTGGGAAACAATAACATGGTTTATGTGCTCGTTCTGGGTAAATAGAGTTTCTAGCATTTATGTTAGTTACTTGTTCCCCGGATAGTTTAGTTACGTAGCCAATTGTGGAACTTTCTTGCTAAAATTTTTAAGAATACTAATTGGGTTAAACCAATTAGTTCTTATTAATTATAACGATTATCAATTAACAATCAATTCAGAACTGGCACGGACTTGGGGAATCCGACTGTCTAATTAAAACAAAGCATTGTGATGGCCCTAGCGGGTGTTGACACAATGTGATTTCTGCCCAGTGCTCTGAATGTCAAAGTGAAGAAATTCAAGTAAGCGCGGGTCAACGGCGGGAGTAACTATGACTCTCTTAAGGTAGCCAAATGCCTCGTCATCTAATTAGTGACGCGCATGAATGGATTAACGAGATTCCTACTGTCCCTATCTACTATCTAGCGAAACCACAGCCAAGGGAACGGGCTTGGAATAATTAGCGGGGAAAGAAGACCCTTTTGAGCTTGACTCTAATCTGGCAGTGTAAGGAGACATAAGAGGTGTAGAATAAGTGGGAGATATTAGACCTCGGTTTGGTATCGCCAATGAAATACCACTACTCTTATTGTTTCCTTACTTACTTGATTAAATGGAACGTGTATCATTTCCTAGCCATTATACGGATATATTTATTATATCTTATGGTATTGGGTTTTGATGCAAGCTTCTTGATCAAAGTATCACGAGTTTGTTATATAATCGCAAACAAATTCTTTAATAAAACGGTGCATTTATGTATTTTTGATTTGAAAATTTGGTATAACTCCAATTACTCAGGTATGATCCAATTCAAGGACATTGCCAGGTAGGGAGTTTGACTGGGGCGGTACATCTCTCAAATAATAACGGAGGTGTCCCAAGGCCAGCTCAGTGCGGACAGAAACCACACATAGAGCAAAAGGGCAAATGCTGACTTGATCTCGGTGTTCAGTACACACAGGGACAGCAAAAGCTCGGCCTATCGATCCTTTTGGTTTAAAGAGTTTTTAACAAGAGGTGTCAGAAAAGTTACCATAGGGATAACTGGCTTGTGGCGGCCAAGCGTTCATAGCGACGTCGCTTTTTGATCCTTCGATGTCGGCTCTTCCTATCATTGTGAAGCAAAATTCACCAAGCGTTGGATTGTTCACCCATGCAAGGGAACGTGAGCTGGGTTTAGACCGTCGTGAGACAGGTTAGTTTTACCCTACTAATGACAAAACGTTGTTGCGACAGCATTCCTGCGTAGTACGAGAGGAACCGCAGGTACGGACCAATGGCACAATACTTGTTCGAGCGAACAGTGGTATGACGCTACGTCCGTTGGATTATGCCTGAACGCCTCTAAGGTCGTATCCGTGCTGGACTGCAATGATAAATAAGGGGCAATTTGCATTGTATGGCTTCTAAACCATTTAAAGTTTATAATTTACTTTTTAAACGACAATGGATGTGATGCCAATGTAATTTGTAACATAGTAAATTGGGAGGATCTTTGATCACCTGATGCCGCGCTAGTTACATATAAAAGCATTATTTAATACAATGACAAAGCCTAGAATCAATTGTAAACGACTTTTGTAACAGGCAAGGTGTTGTAAGTGGTTGAGCAGCTGCCATACTGCGATCCACTGAAGCTTATCCTTTGCTTGATGATTCGATAATAAAATTGCATAATTTATTTGTTGTGTTGAACTTCTTATATAAAGTTCAACCAACAATCTATTTGTATGCATTGATTGTTTGCTTGGCTTTGTGGCGAATTTTTAATCCTTTATATATTACATTCCTAAGGTCTAGATTTTCAAGTAAGAGACCAATTTGATTAACATATCAATATAAGTACAACTCGACCATCTAATAATAACAATATGAATCGTCATCTTATTAGTGACGCGAAGATTGGCAAACATATAATATAAAAATATTCCTAAGGTCTAGATTTTCAAGTAAGAGACCAATTTGATTAACATATCAATATAAGTACAACTCGACCATCTAATAATAACAATATGAATCGTCATCTTATTAGTGACGCGAAGATTGGCAAACATATAATATAAAAATATTCCTAAGGTCTAGATTTTCAAGTAAGAGACCAATTTGATTAACATATCAATATAAGTACAACTCGACCATCTAATAATAACAATATGAATCGTCATCTTATTAGTGACGCGAAGATTGGCAAACATATAATATAAAAATATTCCTAAGGTCTAGATTTTCAAGTAAGAGACCAATTTGATTAACATATCAATATAAGTACAACTCGACCATCTAATAATAATATGAATCGTCATCTTATTAGTGACGCGAAGATTGGCAAACATATAATATAAAAATATTCCTAAGGTCTAGATTTTCAAGTAAGAGACCAATTTGATTAACATATCAATATAAGTACAACTCGACCATCTAATAATAATATGAATCGTCATCTTATTAGTGACGCGAAGATTGGCAAACATATAATATAAAAATATTCCTAAGGTCTAGATTTTCAAGTAAGAGACCAATTTGATTAACATATCAATATAAGTACAACTCGACCATCTAATAATAACAATATGAATCGTCATCTTTTTAGTGACGCGAAGATTGGCAAACATATAATATAAAAATATTCCTAAGGTCTAGAATCTTAAGCAATAGACCAATTCAACTAAGAGTTGACATATAAAAATATGTTCCTTTTAATGTTAGCAAAATTTTATCGTCACATACTGTTAGTGACGCGAACGTTTTTTTCTCCATGTTTATATGAATGTTTATTCAAAGGTAGAAAGGCAGGATCGTTATTTTATAAGTGAAGCGATAAAAAAATATTATGCAATAGGACATCTATTTATAAATATTTTTAAGTCTTAGAAATTCAAGTAAAGAGATTCAAGAAATTCATTCAACTTAGAGCGCACATATAATTAAAACTATTCCTGAGGTTTAGAAACCAAATTAAATAAAGAGGACATATAAACGTATGTGGTATTTTGATGGTAGTAAAAATGTATCGCGATATTATTAGTGACGCGACCAATTTTTATACTCTTTGCTCCATGTGCAAATATATCTAGTGTTTAGATAGTCAATTAAAAATGACAATTTTAACTAAAAGACTTAAAAAAGTGTTTGTCAAACTTATAATTTTGTCAATACTATATAAAACGCCAATCATATCCTTATAAAAGTAAATACGGTATATGGTTATAAATACAAAACCATATATAAATAAAAAAATGAAATCGTATGTATATGGCTTATAGGTATAATACCTATAAGGCATAATAATGTATAATATTAGCAAATATACATATAAAAGTGCATAAATTGTATAGATATGGCATAAAGAAGGCATTTATGAGAATAGCTAGTAGAATTTGCCCATACACTACTAGCGAAATGAGATATTTATACCTAGTGAGGGCGGCACTAGTACTATAAATTGTGGCAAAATAAATCTTATGCAAATGCATAGGATTTTGTCAATACCGTACAAAAAACTAAGTAAAACGTATGGATATTGAAAAATAAATGGATTATATTCATAAAATACGAATATTTCTTGCATTCTCTTGTTATACGAGAGAATATCATACGGAGCGGGCAGCCCCTAGTATAGTAAGCAGTCGAATGGGAGACAGCGTGTCCAAAAACACCTATAGGGAGGTGGTCGTTGGCGGACCTCTCCTCGTATTGGTCAAACTTATGATTTTGTCAATACTATATAAAACGCCAATCATATCCATATAAAAGTGAATACAGTATATGGATATGAATAAAAAACCATACATAAATAAAAAAAAATATGTATAAAAAATTATACATATATTTATATTAAGCAATCGTATGGATGTGGCTTATAGGTATAATACCTATAAGGCATAATAATGTATAATATAGCAAATATACATATAAAAGTGCATGAATTGTATAGATATGGCATATAAGTGACATATTTATGAGAATAGCTAGTAGAATTTGCCCATACACTACTAGCGAAATGAGATATTTATACCTAGTGAGGGCGGCACTAGTACTATAAATTGTGGCAAAATAAATCTTATGCAAATGCATAGGATTTTGTCAATACCGTACAAAAAACTAAGTAAAACGTATGGATATTGAAAAATAAATGGATTATATTCATAAAATACGAATATTTCTTGCATTCTCTTGTTATATGAGAGAATATCATACGGAGCGGGTAGCCCCTAGTATAGTAAGCAGTCGAATGGGAGACAGCGTGTCCAAAAACACCTATAGGGAGGTGGTCGTTGGCGGACCTCTCCTCGTATTGGTCAAACTTATGATTTTGTCAATACTATATAAAACGCCAATCATATCCATATAAAAGTGAATACAGTATATGGATATGAATAAAAAACCATACATAAATAAAAAAAAATATGTATAAAAAATTATACATATATTTATATTAAGCAATCGTATGGATGTGGCTTATAGGTATAATACCTATAAGGCATAATAATGTATAATATAGCAAATATACATATAAAAGTGCATGAATTGTATAGATATGGCATATAAGTGACATATTTATGAGAATAGCTAGTAGAATTTGCCCATACACTACTAGCGAAATGAGATATTTATACCTAGTGAGGGCGGCACTAGTACTATAAATTGTGGCAAAATAAATCTTATGCAAATGCATAGGATTTTGTCAATACCGTACAAAAAACTAAGTAAAACGTATGGATATTGAAAAATAAATGGATTATATTCATAAAATACGAATATTTCTTGCATTCTCTTGTTATATGAGAGAATATCATACGGAGCGGGTAGCCCCTAGTATAGTAAGCAGTCGAATGGGAGACAGCGTGTCCAAAAACACCTATAGGGAGGTGGTCGTTGGCGGACCTCTCCTCGTATTGGTCAAACTTATGATTTTGTCAATACTATATAAAACGCCAATCATATCCATATAAAATTGAATACAGTATATGGATATGAATAAAAAACCATACAAAAATAAAAAAAAAATATGTATAAAAAATTATACATATATTTATATTAAGCAATCGTATGGATGTGGCTTATAGGTATAATACCTATAAGGCATAATAATGTATAATATAGCAAATATACATATAAAAGTGCATGAATTGTATAGATATGGCATATAAGTGACATATTTATGAGAATAGCTAGTAGAATTTGCCCATACACTACTAGCGAAATGAGATATTTATACCTAGTGAGGGCGGCACTAGTACTATAAATTGTGGCAAAATAAATCTTATGCAAATGCATAGGATTTTGTCAATACCGTACAAAAAACTAAGTAAAACGTATGGATATTGAAAAATAAATGGATTATATTCATAAAATACGAATATTTCTTGCATTCTCTTGTTATATGAGAGAATATCATACGGAGCGGGTAGCCCCTAGTATAGTAAGCAGTCGAATGGGAGACAGCGTGTCCAAAAACACCTATAGGGAGGTGGTCGTTGGCGGACCTCTCCTCGTATTGGTCAAACTTATGATTTTGTCAATACTATATAAAACGCCAATCATATCCATATAAAAGTGAATACAGTATATGGATATGAATAAAAAACCATACATAAATAAAAAAAAAATATGTATAAAAAATTATACATATATTTATATTAAGCAATCGTATGGATGTGGCTTATAGGTATAATACCTATAAGGCATAATAATGTATAATATAGCAAATATACATATAAAAGTGCATGAATTGTATAGATATGGCATATAAGTGACATATTTATGAGAATAGCTAGTAGAATTTGCCCATACACTACTAGCGAAATGAGATATTTATACCTAGTGAGGGCGGCACTAGTACTATAAATTGTGGCAAAATAAATCTTATGCAAATGCATAGGATTTTGTCAATACCATACATAAACCGTATGGATATTGAGAAGTTAATAGATTACATCTATAATATGAGAAGTATTTTAGTATTCTTATTAAATAAGAGAATACTATAAGGGTGAGTGGCAAAGAGAATTGAATATACCCGAATGGGAGACAGCGTGTCCAAAAACTACTATAGGTGGTGTGGCAAATATGAGGAAGGCAATATATCCATATAATGAAAATAAAAGTGCGTTTTCTTATTATATAAGAGAACACTATATGGGTGAGTGGCAAAGTAAATTGAATATACCCGAATGGGAGACAGCGTGTCCAAAAACTACTATAGGTGGTGTGGCAAATATGAGGAAGGCAATATATCCATATAATGAAAATAAAAGTGCGTTTTCTTATTATATAAGAGAACACTATATGGGTGAGTGGCAAAGTAAATTGAATATACCCGAATGGGAGACAGCGTGTCCAAAAACTACTATAGGTGGTGTGGCAAATATGAGGAAGGCAATATATCCATATAATGAATATAAAAGTGCGTTGTCTTATTATATAAGAGAACACTATATGGGTGAGTGGCAAAGTAAATTGAATATACCCGAATGGGAGACAGCGTGTCCAAAAACTACTATAGGATGGTCAATGGGCCGGCCGTCTGCTATTGACATATGTCAGTAGAGAAGATATTATCCGTCAAATTTGTTTCTTTATTCATTTATTTGAATACGAGACTTGGCTCCGCGGTTAATATTTTAAGCCCAAAGATAATAACGTTGAAACAAAGGCCAAGTTTCTATTGTACATAGAATAACAAATTGTTTCCGAATTTTATCGTTAATTTTAGGAGGTAGGCTAACATGATTTATATTATATGTGTATTATTAAATAATAATAGTACATAAAAGTCTACCAAAGAAATATAAAAATGTAATTATGAATACATTTTCAATATTAATATCAACTTATATTGTTGATAATAAAAAATAGCTATTAAGAGAGTTATTTAAGAAATTATATAATATATAATAAAGAGTATATATATAAATAATATATAAGTATATATTATTTAAGAAATAAATATAGTAGTAATAATTATATATATACACTCGGTTCTATTTTATATATTACCAGAGACTTATATGGATATATATAGATAAATTTTAAATTTATCGTCAAAATACAAATGATTAACTCAATATCTTATATTGGTTAAACAAAAATTGTACATGTGTGGATACAATATATTATGTATGTCGAACAAAAATGATATTTTAGAATGAAATGTGCATATATAAAGAAAATATATGAAAAATAAATATTGTGTTTATAAAGAATATGATTCTTTTTGACATCAATAAAAACTTGTTATTATTAGTGGCGAAACAAGTATAAATTGGAAAACAAACGTATACGAATGCTATATAAAAATGGCCGTATTCGATAGAAATAAAATCTATAACAACATATATATTGCTAATTTCTATTCAAAAAATATGAATGAAATATGAATAAAAACATTATTCTGGTTGATCCTGCCAGTAGTTATATGCTTGTCTCAAAGATTAAGCCATGCATGTCTAAGTACACACGAATTAAAAGTGAAACCGCAAAAGGCTCATTATATCAGTTATGGTTCCTTAGATCGTTAACAGTTACTTGGATAACTGTGGTAATTCTAGAGCTAATACATGCAATTAAAACATGAACCTTATGGAACATGTGCTTTTATTAGGCTAAAACCAAGCGATCGCAAGATCGTTATATTGGTTGAACTCTAGATAACATGCAGATCGTATGGTCTTGTACCGACGACAGATCTTTCAAATGTCTGCCCTATCAACTTTTGATGGTAGTATCTAGGACTACCATGGTTGCAACGGGTAACGGGGAATCAGGGTTCGATTCCGGAGAGGGAGCCTGAGAAACGGCTACCACATCTAAGGAAGGCAGCAGGCGCGTAAATTACCCACTCCCAGCTCGGGGAGGTAGTGACGAAAAATAACAATACAGGACTCATATCCGAGGCCCTGTAATTGGAATGAGTACACTTTAAATCCTTTAACAAGGACCAATTGGAGGGCAAGTCTGGTGCCAGCAGCCGCGGTAATTCCAGCTCCAATAGCGTATATTAAAGTTGTTGCGGTTAAAACGTTCGTAGTTGAACTTGTGCTTCATACGGGTAGTACAACTTACAATTGTGGTTAGTACTATACCTTTATGTATGTAAGCGTATTACCGGTGGAGTTCTTACATGTGCTTAGATACTTGTATTTTTTCATATGTTCCTCCTATTTAAAAACCTGCATTAGTGCTCTTAAACGAGTGTTATTGTGGGCCGGTACAATTACTTTGAACAAATTAGAGTGCTTAAAGCAGGCTTCAAATGCCTGAATATTCTGTGCATGGGATAATGAAATAAGACCTCTGTTCTGCTTTCATTGGTTTTCAGATCAAGAGGTAATGATTAATAGAAGCAGTTTGGGGGCATTAGTATTACGACGCGAGAGGTGAAATTCTTGGACCGTCGTAAGACTAACTTAAGCGAAAGCATTTGCCAAAGATGTTTTCATTAATCAAGAACGAAAGTTAGAGGTTCGAAGGCGATCAGATACCGCCCTAGTTCTAACCATAAACGATGCCAGCTAGCAATTGGGTGTAGCTACTTTTATGGCTCTCTCAGTCGCTTCCCGGGAAACCAAAGCTTTTGGGCTCCGGGGGAAGTATGGTTGCAAAGCTGAAACTTAAAGGAATTGACGGAAGGGCACCACCAGGAGTGGAGCCTGCGGCTTAATTTGACTCAACACGGGAAAACTTACCAGGTCCGAACATAAGTGTGTAAGACAGATTGATAGCTCTTTCTCGAATCTATGGGTGGTGGTGCATGGCCGTTCTTAGTTCGTGGAGTGATTTGTCTGGTTAATTCCGATAACGAACGAGACTCAAATATATTAAATAGATATCTTCAGGATTATGGTGTTGAAGCTTATATAGCCTTCATTCATGGTGGCAGTAAAATGTTTATTGTGTTTGAATGTGTTTATATAAGTGGAGCCGTACCTGTTGGTTTGTCCCATTATAAGGACACTAGCTTCTTAAATGGACAAATTGCGTCTAGCAATAATGAGATTGAGCAATAACAGGTCTGTGATGCCCTTAGATGTCCTGGGCTGCACGCGCGCTACAATGAAAGTATCAACGTGTATTTCCTAGACCGAGAGGTCCGGGTAAACCGCTGAACCACTTTCATGCTTGGGATTGTGAACTGAAACTGTTCACATGAACTTGGAATTCCCAGTAAGTGTGAGTCATTAACTCGCATTGATTACGTCCCTGCCCTTTGTACACACCGCCCGTCGCTACTACCGATTGAATTATTTAGTGAGGTCTCCGGACGTGATCACTGTGACGCCTTGCGTGTTACGGTTGTTTCGCAAAAGTTGACCGAACTTGATTATTTAGAGGAAGTAAAAGTCGTAACAAGGTTTCCGTAGGTGAACCTGCGGAAGGATCATTAATGTTTTAATATCCTTACCGTTAATAAAATATTTGTTTATATTATAATAAATACATTATAGTATTACAAATAAAATATGAATTGCCAAAATGTATATGAGATCTATTATAGATCAAATGAAATTTCGAACAAGCAAATCGAAATAATGCAAATATTAAAATTATATATTGTATTTAATACATATGAGAGAAATTAATAAGCAGCCAAAGCAAACAAATAAAAATTCGAACAAGCAAATCGAATTATTAAAATAATAATATTAAATTATTATTGTATATCCTTACCGTTAATAAAATATTTGTTTATATTATAATAAATACATTATAATAATACAAATAAAATATGAATTGCCAAAATGTATATGAGATCTAATATAGATCAAATAAAATTTCGAACAAGCAAATCGAAATAATGCAAATATTAAAATTATATATTGTATTTAATACATATGAGAGAAATAATAAGCAGCCAAAGCAAACAAATAAAAATTCGAACAAGCAAATCGAATTATTAAAATAATAATATTAAATTATTATTGTATATCCTTACCGTTAATAAAATATTTGTTTATATTATAATAAATACATTATAATAATACAAATAAAATATGAATTGCCAAAATGTATATGAGATCTAATATAGATCAAATAAAATTTCGAACAAGCAAATCGAAATAATGCAAATATTAAAATTATATATTGTATTTAATACATATGAGAGAAATAATAAGCAGCCAAAGCAAACAAATAAAAATTCGAACAAGCAAATCGAATTATTAAAATAATAATATTAAATTATTATTGTATATCCTTACCGTTAATAAAATATTTGTTTATATTATAATAAATACATTATAGTAATACAAATAAAATATGAATTGCCAAAATGTATATGATCTAATATAGATCAAATGAAATTTCGAACAAGCAAATCGAAATAATGCAAATATTAAAATTATATATTGTATTTAATACATATGAGAGAAATAATAAGCAGCCAAAACAAACAAATAAAAATTCGAACAAGCAAATCGAATTATTAAAATAATAATATTAAATTATTATTGTATATAAACACAATTAAAATACTGTGTGTATATGGACCATAATATACACGCGTTGCGATATGTATTGTTCATCTCAGTTATGCGCATACATTGGATAATGCAACAACCTAAAATGTACAATGTTGTACCTGGTTTTATACAGGTTAATGTTTTATATAAATTTCAATTTATATCGCTAAAAAAGTATTAATATATATATATATATATATTTATTTACAATAAATGCAATTTAAAAAGAAATACTTTGATATATATTGGTTATATAAAACTAAGACATTTCGCAGCATTCGTTTTAGGTATAAAAATAAATTTATTGAAGGAATTGATATATGCCAGTAAAATGGTGTATTTTTAATTTCTTTCAATAAAAACATATTTGACAAAATTAAGAAACCAATTTATAAAACTCTAAGCGGTGGATCACTCGGCTCATGGGTCGATGAAGAACGCAGCAAACTGTGCGTCATCGTGTGAACTGCAGGACACATGAACATCGACATTTTGAACGCATATCGCAGTCCATGCTGTTATGTACTTTAATTAATTTTATAGTGCTGCTTGGACTACATATGGTTGAGGGTTGTAAGACTATGCTAATTAAGTTGCTTATACAAATTTTATAATGAAATTTTATAAGCATATGGTATATTATTGGATAATAATAATTTAATTATTTTATTCATAATATTAAAAAATATATGAAAAACATTATCTCACATTAGTAAATAATTTGAATGTGAAAAACGAAGAGAAATATTTTCTTTTTCAATCAAATGATACTGAGAAATGTCTAGCATAAAAATTTATCTAGAATTGTCTCTTATTAATGATTAGAAAATAGAAAACCGTTGACAATATTATTGTTCTTCGTTGATTCGTTAAATCAAACAAATGCCATTTATATACAGATATTATTAATATAACGAATTTAATAAAATGTTTTATCATTATATATAAAGAATTAATTGCATATAAAAGTTATACACAACCTCAACTCATATGGGACTACCCCCTGAATTTAAGCATATTAATTAGGGGAGGAAAAGAAACTAACAAGGATTTTCTTAGTAGCGGCGAGCGAAAAGAAATCAGTTCAGCACTAAGTCACTTTGTCTATATGGCAAATGTGAGATGCAGTGTATGGAGCGTCAATATTCTAGTATGAGAAATTAACGATTTAAGTCCTTCTTAAATGAGGCCATTTACCCATAGAGGGTGCCAGGCCCGTATAACGTTAATGATTACTAGATGATGTTTCCAAAGAGTCGTGTTGCTTGATAGTGCAGCACTAAGTGGGTGGTAAACTCCATCTAAAACTAAATATAACCATGAGACCGATAGTAAACAAGTACCGTGAGGGAAAGTTGAAAAGAACTCTGAATAGAGAGTTAAACAGTACGTGAAACTGCTTAGAGGTTAAGCCCGATGAACCTGAATATCCGTTATGGAAAATTCATCATTAGAATTGTAATATTTAA
Organism: Drosophila biarmipes; assembly: GCF_025231255.1. Classification (NCBI taxonomy): domain Eukaryota; kingdom Metazoa; phylum Arthropoda; class Insecta; order Diptera; family Drosophilidae; genus Drosophila; species Drosophila biarmipes. The sequence continues at coordinate 106,137 of NW_026114554.1, read as the reverse complement.
ACAATATTATGATAATAGTGTGCATTTTTTCCATATAAGGACATTGTAATCTATTAGCATACCAAATTTATCATAAAATATAACTTATAGTTTATTCAAATTAATTTGCTTGCATTTTAACACAGAATAAATGTTATTAATTTGATAAAGTGCTGATAGATTTATATGAATACAGTGCGTTAATTTTTCGGAATTATATAATGGCATAATTATCATTGATTTTTGTGTTTATTATATGCACTTGTAGGATTAACAATGCGAAAGATTCAGGATACCTTCGGGACCCGTCTTGAAACACGGACCAAGGAGTCTAACATATGTGCAAGTTATTGGGATATAAACCTAATAGCGTAATTAACTTGACTAATAATGGGATTAGTTTTTTAACTATTTATAGCTAATTAACACAATCCCGGGGCGTTCTATATAGTTATGTATAATGATATTTATATTATTTATGCCTCTAACTGGAACGTACCTTGAGCATATATGCTGTGACCCGAAAGATGGTGAACTATACTTGATCAGGTTGAAGTCAGGGGAAACCCTGATGGAAGACCGAAACAGTTCTGACGTGCAAATCGATTGTCAGAATTGAGTATAGGGGCGAAAGACCAATCGAACCATCTAGTAGCTGGTTCCTTCCGAAGTTTCCCTCAGGATAGCTGGTGCATTTTAATATTATATAAAATAATCTTATCTGGTAAAGCGAATGATTAGAGGCCTTAGGGTCGAAACGATCTTAACCTATTCTCAAACTTTAAATGGGTAAGAACCTTAACTTTCTTGATATGAAGTTCAAGGTTATGATATAATGTGCCCAGTGGGCCACTTTTGGTAAGCAGAACTGGCGCTGTGGGATGAACCAAACGTAATGTTACGGTGCCCAAATTAACAACTCATGCAGATACCATGAAAGGCGTTGGTTGCTTAAAACAGCAGGACGGTGATCATGGAAGTCGAAATCCGCTAAGGAGTGTGTAACAACTCACCTGCCGAAGCAACTAGCCCTTAAAATGGATGGCGCTTAAGTTGTATACCTATACATTACCGCTAAAGTAGATGATTTATATTACTTGTAATATAAATTTTGAAACTTTAGTGAGTAGGAAGGTACAATGGTATGCGTAGAAGTGTTTGGCGTAAGCCTGCATGGAGCTGCCATTGGTACAGATCTTGGTGGTAGTAGCAAATAATCGAATGAGACCTTGGAGGACTGAAGTGGAGAAGGGTTTCGTGTGAACAGTGGTTGATCACGAGTTAGTCGGTCCTAAGTTCAAGGCGAAAGCCGAAAATTTTCAAGTAAAATACAAATGCCAAACAAATATATATATTATATAAAATCTAGCTAAATTAATATACTTGAATAATTTTGAACGAAAGGGAATACGGTTCCAATTCCGTAACCTGTTGAGTATCCGTTTGTTATTAAATATGGGCCTCGTGCTCATCCTGGCAACAGGAACGACCATAAAGAAGCCGTCGAGAGATATCGGAAGAGTTTTCTTTTCTGTTTTATAGCCGTACTACCATGGAAGTCTTTCGCAGAGAGATATGGTAGATGGGCTAGAAGAGCATGACATATACTGTTGTGTCGATATTTTCTCCTCGGACCTTGAAAATTTATGGTGGGGACACGCAAACTTCTCAACAGGCCGTACCAATATCCGCAGCTGGTCTCCAAGGTGAAGAGTCTCTAGTCGATAGAATAATGTAGGTAAGGGAAGTCGGCAAATTAGATCCGTAACTTCGGGATAAGGATTGGCTCTGAAGATTGAGATAGTCGGGCTTGATTGGGAAACAATAACATGGTTTATGTGCTCGTTCTGGGTAAATAGAGTTTCTAGCATTTATGTTAGTTACTTGTTCCCCGGATAGTTTAGTTACGTAGCCAATTGTGGAACTTTCTTGCTAAAATTTTTAAGAATACTAATTGGGTTAAACCAATTAGTTCTTATTAATTATAACGATTATCAATTAACAATCAATTCAGAACTGGCACGGACTTGGGGAATCCGACTGTCTAATTAAAACAAAGCATTGTGATGGCCCTAGCGGGTGTTGACACAATGTGATTTCTGCCCAGTGCTCTGAATGTCAAAGTGAAGAAATTCAAGTAAGCGCGGGTCAACGGCGGGAGTAACTATGACTCTCTTAAGGTAGCCAAATGCCTCGTCATCTAATTAGTGACGCGCATGAATGGATTAACGAGATTCCTACTGTCCCTATCTACTATCTAGCGAAACCACAGCCAAGGGAACGGGCTTGGAATAATTAGCGGGGAAAGAAGACCCTTTTGAGCTTGACTCTAATCTGGCAGTGTAAGGAGACATAAGAGGTGTAGAATAAGTGGGAGATATTAGACCTCGGTTTGGTATCGCCAATGAAATACCACTACTCTTATTGTTTCCTTACTTACTTGATTAAATGGAACGTGTATCATTTCCTAGCCATTATACGGATATATTTATTATATCTTATGGTATTGGGTTTTGATGCAAGCTTCTTGATCAAAGTATCACGAGTTTGTTATATAATCGCAAACAAATTCTTTAATAAAACGGTGCATTTATGTATTTTTGATTTGAAAATTTGGTATAACTCCAATTACTCAGGTATGATCCAATTCAAGGACATTGCCAGGTAGGGAGTTTGACTGGGGCGGTACATCTCTCAAATAATAACGGAGGTGTCCCAAGGCCAGCTCAGTGCGGACAGAAACCACACATAGAGCAAAAGGGCAAATGCTGACTTGATCTCGGTGTTCAGTACACACAGGGACAGCAAAAGCTCGGCCTATCGATCCTTTTGGTTTAAAGAGTTTTTAACAAGAGGTGTCAGAAAAGTTACCATAGGGATAACTGGCTTGTGGCGGCCAAGCGTTCATAGCGACGTCGCTTTTTGATCCTTCGATGTCGGCTCTTCCTATCATTGTGAAGCAAAATTCACCAAGCGTTGGATTGTTCACCCATGCAAGGGAACGTGAGCTGGGTTTAGACCGTCGTGAGACAGGTTAGTTTTACCCTACTAATGACAAAACGTTGTTGCGACAGCATTCCTGCGTAGTACGAGAGGAACCGCAGGTACGGACCAATGGCACAATACTTGTTCGAGCGAACAGTGGTATGACGCTACGTCCGTTGGATTATGCCTGAACGCCTCTAAGGTCGTATCCGTGCTGGACTGCAATGATAAATAAGGGGCAATTTGCATTGTATGGCTTCTAAACCATTTAAAGTTTATAATTTACTTTTTAAACGACAATGGATGTGATGCCAATGTAATTTGTAACATAGTAAATTGGGAGGATCTTTGATCACCTGATGCCGCGCTAGTTACATATAAAAGCATTATTTAATACAATGACAAAGCCTAGAATCAATTGTAAACGACTTTTGTAACAGGCAAGGTGTTGTAAGTGGTTGAGCAGCTGCCATACTGCGATCCACTGAAGCTTATCCTTTGCTTGATGATTCGATAATAAAATTGCATAATTTATTTGTTGTGTTGAACTTCTTATATAAAGTTCAACCAACAATCTATTTGTATGCATTGATTGTTTGCTTGGCTTTGTGGCGAATTTTTAATCCTTTATATATTACATTCCTAAGGTCTAGATTTTCAAGTAAGAGACCAATTTGATTAACATATCAATATAAGTACAACTCGACCATCTAATAATAACAATATGAATCGTCATCTTATTAGTGACGCGAAGATTGGCAAACATATAATATAAAAATATTCCTAAGGTCTAGATTTTCAAGTAAGAGACCAATTTGATTAACATATCAATATAAGTACAACTCGACCATCTAATAATAACAATATGAATCGTCATCTTATTAGTGACGCGAAGATTGGCAAACATATAATATAAAAATATTCCTAAGGTCTAGATTTTCAAGTAAGAGACCAATTTGATTAACATATCAATATAAGTACAACTCGACCATCTAATAATAACAATATGAATCGTCATCTTATTAGTGACGCGAAGATTGGCAAACATATAATATAAAAATATTCCTAAGGTCTAGATTTTCAAGTAAGAGACCAATTTGATTAACATATCAATATAAGTACAACTCGACCATCTAATAATAATATGAATCGTCATCTTATTAGTGACGCGAAGATTGGCAAACATATAATATAAAAATATTCCTAAGGTCTAGATTTTCAAGTAAGAGACCAATTTGATTAACATATCAATATAAGTACAACTCGACCATCTAATAATAATATGAATCGTCATCTTATTAGTGACGCGAAGATTGGCAAACATATAATATAAAAATATTCCTAAGGTCTAGATTTTCAAGTAAGAGACCAATTTGATTAACATATCAATATAAGTACAACTCGACCATCTAATAATAACAATATGAATCGTCATCTTTTTAGTGACGCGAAGATTGGCAAACATATAATATAAAAATATTCCTAAGGTCTAGAATCTTAAGCAATAGACCAATTCAACTAAGAGTTGACATATAAAAATATGTTCCTTTTAATGTTAGCAAAATTTTATCGTCACATACTGTTAGTGACGCGAACGTTTTTTTCTCCATGTTTATATGAATGTTTATTCAAAGGTAGAAAGGCAGGATCGTTATTTTATAAGTGAAGCGATAAAAAAATATTATGCAATAGGACATCTATTTATAAATATTTTTAAGTCTTAGAAATTCAAGTAAAGAGATTCAAGAAATTCATTCAACTTAGAGCGCACATATAATTAAAACTATTCCTGAGGTTTAGAAACCAAATTAAATAAAGAGGACATATAAACGTATGTGGTATTTTGATGGTAGTAAAAATGTATCGCGATATTATTAGTGACGCGACCAATTTTTATACTCTTTGCTCCATGTGCAAATATATCTAGTGTTTAGATAGTCAATTAAAAATGACAATTTTAACTAAAAGACTTAAAAAAGTGTTTGTCAAACTTATAATTTTGTCAATACTATATAAAACGCCAATCATATCCTTATAAAAGTAAATACGGTATATGGTTATAAATACAAAACCATATATAAATAAAAAAATGAAATCGTATGTATATGGCTTATAGGTATAATACCTATAAGGCATAATAATGTATAATATTAGCAAATATACATATAAAAGTGCATAAATTGTATAGATATGGCATAAAGAAGGCATTTATGAGAATAGCTAGTAGAATTTGCCCATACACTACTAGCGAAATGAGATATTTATACCTAGTGAGGGCGGCACTAGTACTATAAATTGTGGCAAAATAAATCTTATGCAAATGCATAGGATTTTGTCAATACCGTACAAAAAACTAAGTAAAACGTATGGATATTGAAAAATAAATGGATTATATTCATAAAATACGAATATTTCTTGCATTCTCTTGTTATACGAGAGAATATCATACGGAGCGGGCAGCCCCTAGTATAGTAAGCAGTCGAATGGGAGACAGCGTGTCCAAAAACACCTATAGGGAGGTGGTCGTTGGCGGACCTCTCCTCGTATTGGTCAAACTTATGATTTTGTCAATACTATATAAAACGCCAATCATATCCATATAAAAGTGAATACAGTATATGGATATGAATAAAAAACCATACATAAATAAAAAAAAATATGTATAAAAAATTATACATATATTTATATTAAGCAATCGTATGGATGTGGCTTATAGGTATAATACCTATAAGGCATAATAATGTATAATATAGCAAATATACATATAAAAGTGCATGAATTGTATAGATATGGCATATAAGTGACATATTTATGAGAATAGCTAGTAGAATTTGCCCATACACTACTAGCGAAATGAGATATTTATACCTAGTGAGGGCGGCACTAGTACTATAAATTGTGGCAAAATAAATCTTATGCAAATGCATAGGATTTTGTCAATACCGTACAAAAAACTAAGTAAAACGTATGGATATTGAAAAATAAATGGATTATATTCATAAAATACGAATATTTCTTGCATTCTCTTGTTATATGAGAGAATATCATACGGAGCGGGTAGCCCCTAGTATAGTAAGCAGTCGAATGGGAGACAGCGTGTCCAAAAACACCTATAGGGAGGTGGTCGTTGGCGGACCTCTCCTCGTATTGGTCAAACTTATGATTTTGTCAATACTATATAAAACGCCAATCATATCCATATAAAAGTGAATACAGTATATGGATATGAATAAAAAACCATACATAAATAAAAAAAAATATGTATAAAAAATTATACATATATTTATATTAAGCAATCGTATGGATGTGGCTTATAGGTATAATACCTATAAGGCATAATAATGTATAATATAGCAAATATACATATAAAAGTGCATGAATTGTATAGATATGGCATATAAGTGACATATTTATGAGAATAGCTAGTAGAATTTGCCCATACACTACTAGCGAAATGAGATATTTATACCTAGTGAGGGCGGCACTAGTACTATAAATTGTGGCAAAATAAATCTTATGCAAATGCATAGGATTTTGTCAATACCATACATAAACCGTATGGATATTGAGAAGTTAATAGATTACATCTATAATATGAGAAGTATTTTAGTATTCTTATTAAATAAGAGAATACTATAAGGGTGAGTGGCAAAGAGAATTGAATATACCCGAATGGGAGACAGCGTGTCCAAAAACTACTATAGGTGGTGTGGCAAATATGAGGAAGGCAATATATCCATATAATGAAAATAAAAGTGCGTTTTCTTATTATATAAGAGAACACTATATGGGTGAGTGGCAAAGTAAATTGAATATACCCGAATGGGAGACAGCGTGTCCAAAAACTACTATAGGTGGTGTGGCAAATATGAGGAAGGCAATATATCCATATAATGAAAATAAAAGTGCGTTTTCTTATTATATAAGAGAACACTATATGGGTGAGTGGCAAAGTAAATTGAATATACCCGAATGGGAGACAGCGTGTCCAAAAACTACTATAGGTGGTGTGGCAAATATGGGGAAGGCAATATATCCATATAATGAATATAAAAGTGCGTTGTCTTATTATATAAGAGAACACTATATGGGTGAGTGGCAAAGTAAATTGAATATACCCGAATGGGAGACAGCGTGTCCAAAAACTACTATAGGATGGTCAATGGGCCGGCCGTCTGCTATTGACATATGTCAGTAGAGAAGATATTATCCGTCAAATTTGTTTCTTTATTCATTTATTTGAATACGAGACTTGGCTCCGCGGTTAATATTTTAAGCCCAAAGATAATAACGTTGAAACAAAGGCCAAGTTTCTATTGTACATAGAATAACAAATTGTTTCCGAATTTTATCGTTAATTTTAGGAGGTAGGCTAACATGATTTATATTATATGTGTATTATTAAATAATAATAGTACATAAAAGTCTACCAAAGAAATATAAAAATGTAATTATGAATACATTTTCAATATTAATATCAACTTATATTGTTGATAATAAAAAATAGCTATTAAGAGAGTTATTTAAGAAATTATATAATATATAATAAAGAGTATATATATAAATAATATATAAGTATATATTATTTAAGAAATAAATATAGTAGTAATAATTATATATATACACTCGGTTCTATTTTATATATTACCAGAGACTTATATGGATATATATAGATAAATTTTAAATTTATCGTCAAAATACAAATGATTAACTCAATATCTTATATTGGTTAAACAAAAATTGTACATGTGTGGATACAATATATTATGTATGTCGAACAAAAATGATATTTTAGAATGAAATGTGCATATATAAAGAAAATATATGAAAAATAAATATTGTGTTTATAAAGAATATGATTCTTTTTGACATCAATAAAAACTTGTTATTATTAGTGGCGAAACAAGTATAAATTGGAAAACAAACGTATACGAATGCTATATAAAAATGGCCGTATTCGATAGAAATAAAATCTATAACAACATATATATTGCTAATTTCTATTCAAAAAATATGAATGAAATATGAATAAAAACATTATTCTGGTTGATCCTGCCAGTAGTTATATGCTTGTCTCAAAGATTAAGCCATGCATGTCTAAGTACACACGAATTAAAAGTGAAACCGCAAAAGGCTCATTATATCAGTTATGGTTCCTTAGATCGTTAACAGTTACTTGGATAACTGTGGTAATTCTAGAGCTAATACATGCAATTAAAACATGAACCTTATGGAACATGTGCTTTTATTAGGCTAAAACCAAGCGATCGCAAGATCGTTATATTGGTTGAACTCTAGATAACATGCAGATCGTATGGTCTTGTACCGACGACAGATCTTTCAAATGTCTGCCCTATCAACTTTTGATGGTAGTATCTAGGACTACCATGGTTGCAACGGGTAACGGGGAATCAGGGTTCGATTCCGGAGAGGGAGCCTGAGAAACGGCTACCACATCTAAGGAAGGCAGCAGGCGCGTAAATTACCCACTCCCAGCTCGGGGAGGTAGTGACGAAAAATAACAATACAGGACTCATATCCGAGGCCCTGTAATTGGAATGAGTACACTTTAAATCCTTTAACAAGGACCAATTGGAGGGCAAGTCTGGTGCCAGCAGCCGCGGTAATTCCAGCTCCAATAGCGTATATTAAAGTTGTTGCGGTTAAAACGTTCGTAGTTGAACTTGTGCTTCATACGGGTAGTACAACTTACAATTGTGGTTAGTACTATACCTTTATGTATGTAAGCGTATTACCGGTGGAGTTCTTACATGTGCTTAGATACTTGTATTTTTTCATATGTTCCTCCTATTTAAAAACCTGCATTAGTGCTCTTAAACGAGTGTTATTGTGGGCCGGTACAATTACTTTGAACAAATTAGAGTGCTTAAAGCAGGCTTCAAATGCCTGAATATTCTGTGCATGGGATAATGAAATAAGACCTCTGTTCTGCTTTCATTGGTTTTCAGATCAAGAGGTAATGATTAATAGAAGCAGTTTGGGGGCATTAGTATTACGACGCGAGAGGTGAAATTCTTGGACCGTCGTAAGACTAACTTAAGCGAAAGCATTTGCCAAAGATGTTTTCATTAATCAAGAACGAAAGTTAGAGGTTCGAAGGCGATCAGATACCGCCCTAGTTCTAACCATAAACGATGCCAGCTAGCAATTGGGTGTAGCTACTTTTATGGCTCTCTCAGTCGCTTCCCGGGAAACCAAAGCTTTTGGGCTCCGGGGGAAGTATGGTTGCAAAGCTGAAACTTAAAGGAATTGACGGAAGGGCACCACCAGGAGTGGAGCCTGCGGCTTAATTTGACTCAACACGGGAAAACTTACCAGGTCCGAACATAAGTGTGTAAGACAGATTGATAGCTCTTTCTCGAATCTATGGGTGGTGGTGCATGGCCGTTCTTAGTTCGTGGAGTGATTTGTCTGGTTAATTCCGATAACGAACGAGACTCAAATATATTAAATAGATATCTTCAGGATTATGGTGTTGAAGCTTATATAGCCTTCATTCATGGTGGCAGTAAAATGTTTATTGTGTTTGAATGTGTTTATATAAGTGGAGCCGTACCTGTTGGTTTGTCCCATTATAAGGACACTAGCTTCTTAAATGGACAAATTGCGTCTAGCAATAATGAGATTGAGCAATAACAGGTCTGTGATGCCCTTAGATGTCCTGGGCTGCACGCGCGCTACAATGAAAGTATCAACGTGTATTTCCTAGACCGAGAGGTCCGGGTAAACCGCTGAACCACTTTCATGCTTGGGATTGTGAACTGAAACTGTTCACATGAACTTGGAATTCCCAGTAAGTGTGAGTCATTAACTCGCATTGATTACGTCCCTGCCCTTTGTACACACCGCCCGTCGCTACTACCGATTGAATTATTTAGTGAGGTCTCCGGACGTGATCACTGTGACGCCTTGCGTGTTACGGTTGTTTCGCAAAAGTTGACCGAACTTGATTATTTAGAGGAAGTAAAAGTCGTAACAAGGTTTCCGTAGGTGAACCTGCGGAAGGATCATTAATGTTTTAATATCCTTACCGTTAATAAAATATTTGTTTATATTATAATAAATACATTATAGTATTACAAATAAAATATGAATTGCCAAAATGTATATGAGATCTATTATAGATCAAATGAAATTTCGAACAAGCAAATCGAAATAATGCAAATATTAAAATTATATATTGTATTTAATACATATGAGAGAAATTAATAAGCAGCCAAAGCAAACAAATAAAAATTCGAACAAGCAAATCGAATTATTAAAATAATAATATTAAATTATTATTGTATATCCTTACCGTTAATAAAATATTTGTTTATATTATAATAAATACATTATAATAATACAAATAAAATATGAATCGCCAAAATGTATATGAGATCTAATATAGATCAAATAAAATTTCGAACAAGCAAATCGAAATAATGCAAATATTAAAATTATATATTGTATTTAATACATATGAGAGAAATAATAAGCAGCCAAAGCAAACAAATAAAAATTCGAACAAGCAAATCGAATTATTAAAATAATAATATTAAATTATTATTGTATATCCTTACCGTTAATAAAATATTTGTTTATATTATAATAAATACATTATAATAATACAAATAAAATATGAATTGCCAAAATGTATATGAGATCTAATATAGATCAAATAAAATTTCGAACAAGCAAATCGAAATAATGCAAATATTAAAATTATATATTGTATTTAATACATATGAGAGAAATAATAAGCAGCCAAAGCAAACAAATAAAAATTCGAACAAGCAAATCGAATTATTAAAATAATAATATTAAATTATTATTGTATATCCTTACCGTTAATAAAATATTTGTTTATATTATAATAAATACATTATAGTAATACAAATAAAATATGAATTGCCAAAATGTATATGATCTAATATAGATCAAATGAAATTTCGAACAAGCAAATCGAAATAATGCAAATATTAAAATTATATATTGTATTTAATACATATGAGAGAAATAATAAGCAGCCAAAACAAACAAATAAAAATTCGAACAAGCAAATCGAATTATTAAAATAATAATATTAAATTATTATTGTATATAAACACAATTAAAATACTGTGTGTATATGGACCATAATATACACGCGTTGCGATATGTATTGTTCATCTCAGTTATGCGCATACATTGGATAATGCAACAACCTAAAATGTACAATGTTGTACCTGGTTTTATACAGGTTAATGTTTTATATAAATTTCAATTTATATCGCTAAAAAAGTATTAATATATATATATATATATATTTATTTACAATAAATGCAATTTAAAAAGAAATACTTTGATATATATTGGTTATATAAAACTAAGACATTTCGCAGCATTCGTTTTAGGTATAAAAATAAATTTATTGAAGGAATTGATATATGCCAGTAAAATGGTGTATTTTTAATTTCTTTCAATAAAAACATATTTGACAAAATTAAGAAACCAATTTATAAAACTCTAAGCGGTGGATCACTCGGCTCATGGGTCGATGAAGAACGCAGCAAACTGTGCGTCATCGTGTGAACTGCAGGACACATGAACATCGACATTTTGAACGCATATCGCAGTCCATGCTGTTATGTACTTTAATTAATTTTATAGTGCTGCTTGGACTACATATGGTTGAGGGTTGTAAGACTATGCTAATTAAGTTGCTTATACAAATTTTATAATGAAATTTTATAAGCATATGGTATATTATTGGATAATAATAATTTAATTATTTTATTCATAATATTAAAAAATATATGAAAAACATTATCTCACATTAGTAAATAATTTGAATGTGAAAAACGAAGAGAAATATTTTCTTTTTCAATCAAATGATACTGAGAAATGTCTAGCATAAAAATTTATCTAGAATTGTCTCTTATTAATGATTAGAAAATAGAAAACCGTTGACAATATTATTGTTCTTCGTTGATTCGTTAAATCAAACAAATGCCATTTATATACAGATATTATTAATATAACGAATTTAATAAAATGTTTTATCATTATATATAAAGAATTAATTGCATATAAAAGTTATACACAACCTCAACTCATATGGGACTACCCCCTGAATTTAAGCATATTAATTAGGGGAGGAAAAGAAACTAACAAGGATTTTCTTAGTAGCGGCGAGCGAAAAGAAATCAGTTCAGCACTAAGTCACTTTGTCTATATGGCAAATGTGAGATGCAGTGTATGGAGCGTCAATATTCTAGTATGAGAAATTAACGATTTAAGTCCTTCTTAAATGAGGCCATTTACCCATAGAGGGTGCCAGGCCCGTATAACGTTAATGATTACTAGATGATGTTTCCAAAGAGTCGTGTTGCTTGATAGTGCAGCACTAAGTGGGTGGTAAACTCCATCTAAAACTAAATATAACCATGAGACCGATAGTAAACAAGTACCGTGAGGGAAAGTTGAAAAGAACTCTGAATAGAGAGTTAAACAGTACGTGAAACTGCTTAGAGGTTAAGCCCGATGAACCTGAATATCCGTTATGGAAAATTCATCATTAGAATTGTAATATTTAAACAATATTATGATAATAGTGTGCATTTTTTCCATATAAGGACATTGTAATCTATTAGCATACCAAATTTATCATAAAATATAACTTATAGTTTATTCAAATTAATTTGCTTGCATTTTAACACAGAATAAATGTTATTAATTTGATAAAGTGCTGATAGATTTATATGAATACAGTGCGTTAATTTTTCGGAATTATATAATGGCATAATTATCATTGATTTTTGTGTTTATTATATGCACTTGTAGGATTAACAATGCGAAAGATTCAGGATACCTTCGGGACCCGTCTTGAAACACGGACCAAGGAGTCTAACATATGTGCAAGTTATTGGGATATAAACCTAATAGCGTAATTAACTTGACTAATAATGGGATTAGTTTTTTAACTATTTATAGCTAATTAACACAATCCCGGGGCGTTCTATATAGTTATGTATAATGATATTTATATTATTTATGCCTCTAACTGGAACGTACCTTGAGCATATATGCTGTGACCCGAAAGATGGTGAACTATACTTGATCAGGTTGAAGTCAGGGGAAACCCTGATGGAAGACCGAAACAGTTCTGACGTGCAAATCGATTGTCAGAATTGAGTATAGGGGCGAAAGACCAATCGAACCATCTAGTAGCTGGTTCCTTCCGAAGTTTCCCTCAGGATAGCTGGTGCATTTTAATATTATATAAAATAATCTTATCTGGTAAAGCGAATGATTAGAGGCCTTAGGGTCGAAACGATCTTAACCTATTCTCAAACTTTAAATGGGTAAGAACCTTAACTTTCTTGATATGAAGTTCAAGGTTATGATATAATGTGCCCAGTGGGCCACTTTTGGTAAGCAGAACTGGCGCTGTGGGATGAACCAAACGTAATGTTACGGTGCCCAAATTAACAACTCATGCAGATACCATGAAAGGCGTTGGTTGCTTAAAACAGCAGGACGGTGATCATGGAAGTCGAAATCCGCTAAGGAGTGTGTAACAACTCACCTGCCGAAGCAACTAGCCCTTAAAATGGATGGCGCTTAAGTTGTATACCTATACATTACCGCTAAAGTAGATGATTTATATTACTTGTAATATAAATTTTGAAACTTTAGTGAGTAGGAAGGTACAATGGTATGCGTAGAAGTGTTTGGCGTAAGCCTGCATGGAGCTGCCATTGGTACAGATCTTGGTGGTAGTAGCAAATAATCGAATGAGACCTTGGAGGACTGAAGTGGAGAAGGGTTTCGTGTGAACAGTGGTTGATCACGAGTTAGTCGGTCCTAAGTTCAAGGCGAAAGCCGAAAATTTTCAAGTAAAATACAAATGCCAAACAAATATATATATTATATAAAATCTAGCTAAATTAATATACTTGAATAATTTTGAACGAAAGGGAATACGGTTCCAATTCCGTAACCTGTTGAGTATCCGTTTGTTATTAAATATGGGCCTCGTGCTCATCCTGGCAACAGGAACGACCATAAAGAAGCCGTCGAGAGATATCGGAAGAGTTTTCTTTTCTGTTTTATAGCCGTACTACCATGGAAGTCTTTCGCAGAGAGATATGGTAGATGGGCTAGAAGAGCATGACATATACTGTTGTGTCGATATTTTCTCCTCGGACCTTGAAAATTTATGGTGGGGACACGCAAACTTCTCAACAGGCCGTACCAATATCCGCAGCTGGTCTCCAAGGTGAAGAGTCTCTAGTCGATAGAATAATGTAGGTAAGGGAAGTCGGCAAATTAGATCCGTAACTTCGGGATAAGGATTGGCTCTGAAGATTGAGATAGTCGGGCTTGATTGGGAAACAATAACATGGTTTATGTGCTCGTTCTGGGTAAATAGAGTTTCTAGCATTTATGTTAGTTACTTGTTCCCCGGATAGTTTAGTTACGTAGCCAATTGTGGAACTTTCTTGCTAAAATTTTTAAGAATACTAATTGGGTTAAACCAATTAGTTCTTATTAATTATAACGATTATCAATTAACAATCAATTCAGAACTGGCACGGACTTGGGGAATCCGACTGTCTAATTAAAACAAAGCATTGTGATGGCCCTAGCGGGTGTTGACACAATGTGATTTCTGCCCAGTGCTCTGAATGTCAAAGTGAAGAAATTCAAGTAAGCGCGGGTCAACGGCGGGAGTAACTATGACTCTCTTAAGGTAGCCAAATGCCTCGTCATCTAATTAGTGACGCGCATGAATGGATTAACGAGATTCCTACTGTCCCTATCTACTATCTAGCGAAACCACAGCCAAGGGAACGGGCTTGGAATAATTAGCGGGGAAAGAAGACCCTTTTGAGCTTGACTCTAATCTGGCAGTGTAAGGAGACATAAGAGGTGTAGAATAAGTGGGAGATATTAGACCTCGGTTTGGTATCGCCAATGAAATACCACTACTCTTATTGTTTCCTTACTTACTTGATTAAATGGAACGTGTATCATTTCCTAGCCATTATACGGATATATTTATTATATCTTATGGTATTGGGTTTTGATGCAAGCTTCTTGATCAAAGTATCACGAGTTTGTTATATAATCGCAAACAAATTCTTTAATAAAACGGTGCATTTATGTATTTTTGATTTGAAAATTTGGTATAACTCCAATTACTCAGGTATGATCCAATTCAAGGACATTGCCAGGTAGGGAGTTTGACTGGGGCGGTACATCTCTCAAATAATAACGGAGGTGTCCCAAGGCCAGCTCAGTGCGGACAGAAACCACACATAGAGCAAAAGGGCAAATGCTGACTTGATCTCGGTGTTCAGTACACACAGGGACAGCAAAAGCTCGGCCTATCGATCCTTTTGGTTTAAAGAGTTTTTAACAAGAGGTGTCAGAAAAGTTACCATAGGGATAACTGGCTTGTGGCGGCCAAGCGTTCATAGCGACGTCGCTTTTTGATCCTTCGATGTCGGCTCTTCCTATCATTGTGAAGCAAAATTCACCAAGCGTTGGATTGTTCACCCATGCAAGGGAACGTGAGCTGGGTTTAGACCGTCGTGAGACAGGTTAGTTTTACCCTACTAATGACAAAACGTTGTTGCGACAGCATTCCTGCGTAGTACGAGAGGAACCGCAGGTACGGACCAATGGCACAATACTTGTTCGAGCGAACAGTGGTATGACGCTACGTCCGTTGGATTATGCCTGAACGCCTCTAAGGTCGTATCCGTGCTGGACTGCAATGATAAATAAGGGGCAATTTGCATTGTATGGCTTCTAAACCATTTAAAGTTTATAATTTACTTTTTAAACGACAATGGATGTGATGCCAATGTAATTTGTAACATAGTAAATTGGGAGGATCTTTGATCACCTGATGCCGCGCTAGTTACATATAAAAGCATTATTTAATACAATGACAAAGCCTAGAATCAATTGTAAACGACTTTTGTAACAGGCAAGGTGTTGTAAGTGGTTGAGCAGCTGCCATACTGCGATCCACTGAAGCTTATCCTTTGCTTGATGATTCGATAATAAAATTGCATAATTTATTTGTTGTGTTGAACTTCTTATATAAAGTTCAACCAACAATCTATTTGTATGCATTGATTGTTTGCTTGGCTTTGTGGCGAATTTTTAATCCTTTATATATTACATTCCTAAGGTCTAGATTTTCAAGTAAGAGACCAATTTGATTAACATATCAATATAAGTACAACTCGACCATCTAATAATAACAATATGAATCGTCATCTTATTAGTGACGCGAAGATTGGCAAACATATAATATAAAAATATTCCTAAGGTCTAGATTTTCAAGTAAGAGACCAATTTGATTAACATATCAATATAAGTACAACTCGACCATCTAATAATAACAATATGAATCGTCATCTTATTAGTGACGCGAAGATTGGCAAACATATAATATAAAAATATTCCTAAGGTCTAGATTTTCAAGTAAGAGACCAATTTGATTAACATATCAATATAAGTACAACTCGACCATCTAATAATAACAATATGAATCGTCATCTTATTAGTGACGCGAAGATTGGCAAACATATAATATAAAAATATTCCTAAGGTCTAGATTTTCAAGTAAGAGACCAATTTGATTAACATATCAATATAAGTACAACTCGACCATCTAATAATAATATGAATCGTCATCTTATTAGTGACGCGAAGATTGGCAAACATATAATATAAAAATATTCCTAAGGTCTAGATTTTCAAGTAAGAGACCAATTTGATTAACATATCAATATAAGTACAACTCGACCATCTAATAATAATATGAATCGTCATCTTATTAGTGACGCGAAGATTGGCAAACATATAATATAAAAATATTCCTAAGGTCTAGATTTTCAAGTAAGAGACCAATTTGATTAACATATCAATATAAGTACAACTCGACCATCTAATAATAACAATATGAATCGTCATCTTTTTAGTGACGCGAAGATTGGCAAACATATAATATAAAAATATTCCTAAGGTCTAGAATCTTAAGCAATAGACCAATTCAACTAAGAGTTGACATATAAAAATATGTTCCTTTTAATGTTAGCAAAATTTTATCGTCACATACTGTTAGTGACGCGAACGTTTTTTTCTCCATGTTTATATGAATGTTTATTCAAAGGTAGAAAGGCAGGATCGTTATTTTATAAGTGAAGCGATAAAAAAATATTATGCAATAGGACATCTATTTATAAATATTTTTAAGTCTTAGAAATTCAAGTAAAGAGATTCAAGAAATTCATTCAACTTAGAGCGCACATATAATTAAAACTATTCCTGAGGTTTAGAAACCAAATTAAATAAAGAGGACATATAAACGTATGTGGTATTTTGATGGTAGTAAAAATGTATCGCGATATTATTAGTGACGCGACCAATTTTTATACTCTTTGCTCCATGTGCAAATATATCTAGTGTTTAGATAGTCAATTAAAAATGACAATTTTAACTAAAAGACTTAAAAAAGTGTTTGTCAAACTTATAATTTTGTCAATACTATATAAAACGCCAATCATATCCTTATAAAAGTAAATACGGTATATGGTTATAAATACAAAACCATATATAAATAAAAAAATGAAATCGTATGTATATGGCTTATAGGTATAATACCTATAAGGCATAATAATGTATAATATTAGCAAATATACATATAAAAGTGCATAAATTGTATAGATATGGCATAAAGAAGGCATTTATGAGAATAGCTAGTAGAATTTGCCCATACACTACTAGCGAAATGAGATATTTATACCTAGTGAGGGCGGCACTAGTACTATAAATTGTGGCAAAATAAATCTTATGCAAATGCATAGGATTTTGTCAATACCGTACAAAAAACTAAGTAAAACGTATGGATATTGAAAAATAAATGGATTATATTCATAAAATACGAATATTTCTTGCATTCTCTTGTTATACGAGAGAATATCATACGGAGCGGGCAGCCCCTAGTATAGTAAGCAGTCGAATGGGAGACAGCGTGTCCAAAAACACCTATAGGGAGGTGGTCGTTGGCGGACCTCTCCTCGTATTGGTCAAACTTATGATTTTGTCAATACTATATAAAACGCCAATCATATCCATATAAAAGTGAATACAGTATATGGATATGAATAAAAAACCATACATAAATAAAAAAAAATATGTATAAAAAATTATACATATATTTATATTAAGCAATCGTATGGATGTGGCTTATAGGTATAATACCTATAAGGCATAATAATGTATAATATAGCAAATATACATATAAAAGTGCATGAATTGTATAGATATGGCATATAAGTGACATATTTATGAGAATAGCTAGTAGAATTTGCCCATACACTACTAGCGAAATGAGATATTTATACCTAGTGAGGGCGGCACTAGTACTATAAATTGTGGCAAAATAAATCTTATGCAAATGCATAGGATTTTGTCAATACCGTACAAAAAACTAAGTAAAACGTATGGATATTGAAAAATAAATGGATTATATTCATAAAATACGAATATTTCTTGCATTCTCTTGTTATATGAGAGAATATCATACGGAGCGGGTAGCCCCTAGTATAGTAAGCAGTCGAATGGGAGACAGCGTGTCCAAAAACACCTATAGGGAGGTGGTCGTTGGCGGACCTCTCCTCGTATTGGTCAAACTTATGATTTTGTCAATACTATATAAAACGCCAATCATATCCATATAAAAGTGAATACAGTATATGGATATGAATAAAAAACCATACATAAATAAAAAAAAATATGTATAAAAAATTATACATATATTTATATTAAGCAATCGTATGGATGTGGCTTATAGGTATAATACCTATAAGGCATAATAATGTATAATATAGCAAATATACATATAAAAGTGCATGAATTGTATAGATATGGCATATAAGTGACATATTTATGAGAATAGCTAGTAGAATTTGCCCATACACTACTAGCGAAATGAGATATTTATACCTAGTGAGGGCGGCACTAGTACTATAAATTGTGGCAAAATAAATCTTATGCAAATGCATAGGATTTTGTCAATACCGTACAAAAAACTAAGTAAAACGTATGGATATTGAAAAATAAATGGATTATATTCATAAAATACGAATATTTCTTGCATTCTCTTGTTATATGAGAGAATATCATACGGAGCGGGTAGCCCCTAGTATAGTAAGCAGTCGAATGGGAGACAGCGTGTCCAAAAACACCTATAGGGAGGTGGTCGTTGGCGGACCTCTCCTCGTATTGGTCAAACTTATGATTTTGTCAATACTATATAAAACGCCAATCATATCCATATAAAATTGAATACAGTATATGGATATGAATAAAAAACCATACAAAAATAAAAAAAAAATATGTATAAAAAATTATACATATATTTATATTAAGCAATCGTATGGATGTGGCTTATAGGTATAATACCTATAAGGCATAATAATGTATAATATAGCAAATATACATATAAAAGTGCATGAATTGTATAGATATGGCATATAAGTGACATATTTATGAGAATAGCTAGTAGAATTTCCCCATACACTACTAGCGAAATGAGATATTTATACCTAGTGAGGGCGGCACTAGTACTATAAATTGTGGCAAAATAAATCTTATGCAAATGCATAGGATTTTGTCAATACCGTACAAAAAACTAAGTAAAACGTATGGATATTGAAAAATAAATGGATTATATTCATAAAATACGAATATTTCTTGCATTCTCTTGTTATATGAGAGAATATCATACGGAGCGGGTAGCCCCTAGTATAGTAAGCAGTCGAATGGGAGACAGCGTGTCCAAAAACACCTATAGGGAGGTGGTCGTTGGCGGACCTCTCCTCGTATTGGTCAAACTTATGATTTTGTCAATACTATATAAAACGCCAATCATATCCATATAAAAGTGAATACAGTATATGGATATGAATAAAAAACCATACATAAATAAAAAAAAAATATGTATAAAAAATTATACATATATTTATATTAAGCAATCGTATGGATGTGGCTTATAGGTATAATACCTATAAGGCATAATAATGTATAATATAGCAAATATACATATAAAAGTGCATGAATTGTATAGATATGGCATATAAGTGACATATTTATGAGAATAGCTAGTAGAATTTGCCCATACACTACTAGCGAAATGAGATATTTATACCTAGTGAGGGCGGCACTAGTACTATAAATTGTGGCAAAATAAATCTTATGCAAATGCATAGGATTTTGTCAATACCATACATAAACCGTATGGATATTGAGAAGTTAATAGATTACATCTATAATATGAGAAGTATTTTAGTATTCTTATTAAATAAGAGAATACTATAAGGGTGAGTGGCAAAGAGAATTGAATATACCCGAATGGGAGACAGCGTGTCCAAAAACTACTATAGGTGGTGTGGCAAATATGAGGAAGGCAATATATCCATATAATGAAAATAAAAGTGCGTTTTCTTATTATATAAGAGAACACTATATGGGTGAGTGGCAAAGTAAATTGAATATACCCGAATGGGAGACAGCGTGTCCAAAAACTACTATAGGTGGTGTGGCAAATATGAGGAAGGCAATATATCCATATAATGAAAATAAAAGTGCGTTTTCTTATTATATAAGAGAACACTATATGGGTGAGTGGCAAAGTAAATTGAATATACCCGAATGGGAGACAGCGTGTCCAAAAACTACTATAGGTGGTGTGGCAAATATGAGGAAGGCAATATATCCATATAATGAATATAAAAGTGCGTTGTCTTATTATATAAGAGAACACTATATGGGTGAGTGGCAAAGTAAATTGAATATACCCGAATGGGAGACAGCGTGTCCAAAAACTACTATAGGATGGTCAATGGGCCGGCCGTCTGCTATTGACATATGTCAGTAGAGAAGATATTATCCGTCAAATTTGTTTCTTTATTCATTTATTTGAATACGAGACTTGGCTCCGCGGTTAATATTTTAAGCCCAAAGATAATAACGTTGAAACAAAGGCCAAGTTTCTATTGTACATAGAATAACAAATTGTTTCCGAATTTTATCGTTAATTTTAGGAGGTAGGCTAACATGATTTATATTATATGTGTATTATTAAATAATAATAGTACATAAAAGTCTACCAAAGAAATATAAAAATGTAATTATGAATACATTTTCAATATTAATATCAACTTATATTGTTGATAATAAAAAATAGCTATTAAGAGAGTTATTTAAGAAATTATATAATATATAATAAAGAGTATATATATAAATAATATATAAGTATATATTATTTAAGAAATAAATATAGTAGTAATAATTATATATATACACTCGGTTCTATTTTATATATTACCAGAGACTTATATGGATATATATAGATAAATTTTAAATTTATCGTCAAAATACAAATGATTAACTCAATATCTTATATTGGTTAAACAAAAATTGTACATGTGTGGATACAATATATTATGTATGTCGAACAAAAATGATATTTTAGAATGAAATGTGCATATATAAAGAAAATATATGAAAAATAAATATTGTGTTTATAAAGAATATGATTCTTTTTGACATCAATAAAAACTTGTTATTATTAGTGGCGAAACAAGTATAAATTGGAAAACAAACGTATACGAATGCTATATAAAAATGGCCGTATTCGATAGAAATAAAATCTATAACAACATATATATTGCTAATTTCTATTCAAAAAATATGAATGAAATATGAATAAAAACATTATTCTGGTTGATCCTGCCAGTAGTTATATGCTTGTCTCAAAGATTAAGCCATGCATGTCTAAGTACACACGAATTAAAAGTGAAACCGCAAAAGGCTCATTATATCAGTTATGGTTCCTTAGATCGTTAACAGTTACTTGGATAACTGTGGTAATTCTAGAGCTAATACATGCAATTAAAACATGAACCTTATGGAACATGTGCTTTTATTAGGCTAAAACCAAGCGATCGCAAGATCGTTATATTGGTTGAACTCTAGATAACATGCAGATCGTATGGTCTTGTACCGACGACAGATCTTTCAAATGTCTGCCCTATCAACTTTTGATGGTAGTATCTAGGACTACCATGGTTGCAACGGGTAACGGGGAATCAGGGTTCGATTCCGGAGAGGGAGCCTGAGAAACGGCTACCACATCTAAGGAAGGCAGCAGGCGCGTAAATTACCCACTCCCAGCTCGGGGAGGTAGTGACGAAAAATAACAATACAGGACTCATATCCGAGGCCCTGTAATTGGAATGAGTACACTTTAAATCCTTTAACAAGGACCAATTGGAGGGCAAGTCTGGTGCCAGCAGCCGCGGTAATTCCAGCTCCAATAGCGTATATTAAAGTTGTTGCGGTTAAAACGTTCGTAGTTGAACTTGTGCTTCATACGGGTAGTACAACTTACAATTGTGGTTAGTACTATACCTTTATGTATGTAAGCGTATTACCGGTGGAGTTCTTACATGTGCTTAGATACTTGTATTTTTTCATATGTTCCTCCTATTTAAAAACCTGCATTAGTGCTCTTAAACGAGTGTTATTGTGGGCCGGTACAATTACTTTGAACAAATTAGAGTGCTTAAAGCAGGCTTCAAATGCCTGAATATTCTGTGCATGGGATAATGAAATAAGACCTCTGTTCTGCTTTCATTGGTTTTCAGATCAAGAGGTAATGATTAATAGAAGCAGTTTGGGGGCATTAGTATTACGACGCGAGAGGTGAAATTCTTGGACCGTCGTAAGACTAACTTAAGCGAAAGCATTTGCCAAAGATGTTTTCATTAATCAAGAACGAAAGTTAGAGGTTCGAAGGCGATCAGATACCGCCCTAGTTCTAACCATAAACGATGCCAGCTAGCAATTGGGTGTAGCTACTTTTATGGCTCTCTCAGTCGCTTCCCGGGAAACCAAAGCTTTTGGGCTCCGGGGGAAGTATGGTTGCAAAGCTGAAACTTAAAGGAATTGACGGAAGGGCACCACCAGGAGTGGAGCCTGCGGCTTAATTTGACTCAACACGGGAAAACTTACCAGGTCCGAACATAAGTGTGTAAGACAGATTGATAGCTCTTTCTCGAATCTATGGGTGGTGGTGCATGGCCGTTCTTAGTTCGTGGAGTGATTTGTCTGGTTAATTCCGATAACGAACGAGACTCAAATATATTAAATAGATATCTTCAGGATTATGGTGTTGAAGCTTATATAGCCTTCATTCATGGTGGCAGTAAAATGTTTATTGTGTTTGAATGTGTTTATATAAGTGGAGCCGTACCTGTTGGTTTGTCCCATTATAAGGACACTAGCTTCTTAAATGGACAAATTGCGTCTAGCAATAATGAGATTGAGCAATAACAGGTCTGTGATGCCCTTAGATGTCCTGGGCTGCACGCGCGCTACAATGAAAGTATCAACGTGTATTTCCTAGACCGAGAGGTCCGGGTAAACCGCTGAACCACTTTCATGCTTGGGATTGTGAACTGAAACTGTTCACATGAACTTGGAATTCCCAGTAAGTGTGAGTCATTAACTCGCATTGATTACGTCCCTGCCCTTTGTACACACCGCCCGTCGCTACTACCGATTGAATTATTTAGTGAGGTCTCCGGACGTGATCACTGTGACGCCTTGCGTGTTACGGTTGTTTCGCAAAAGTTGACCGAACTTGATTATTTAGAGGAAGTAAAAGTCGTAACAAGGTTTCCGTAGGTGAACCTGCGGAAGGATCATTAATGTTTTAATATCCTTACCGTTAATAAAATATTTGTTTATATTATAATAAATACATTATAGTATTACAAATAAAATATGAATTGCCAAAATGTATATGAGATCTATTATAGATCAAATGAAATTTCGAACAAGCAAATCGAAATAATGCAAATATTAAAATTATATATTGTATTTAATACATATGAGAGAAATTAATAAGCAGCCAAAGCAAACAAATAAAAATTCGAACAAGCAAATCGAATTATTAAAATAATAATATTAAATTATTATTGTATATCCTTACCGTTAATAAAATATTTGTTTATATTATAATAAATACATTATAATAATACAAATAAAATATGAATTGCCAAAATGTATATGAGATCTAATATAGATCAAATAAAATTTCGAACAAGCAAATCGAAATAATGCAAATATTAAAATTATATATTGTATTTAATACATATGAGAGAAATAATAAGCAGCCAAAGCAAACAAATAAAAATTCGAACAAGCAAATCGAATTATTAAAATAATAATATTAAATTATTATTGTATATCCTTACCGTTAATAAAATATTTGTTTATATTATAATAAATACATTATAGTAATACAAATAAAATATGAATTGCCAAAATGTATATGATCTAATATAGATCAAATGAAATTTCGAACAAGCAAATCGAAATAATGCAAATATTAAAATTATATATTGTATTTAATACATATGAGAGAAATAATAAGCAGCCAAAACAAACAAATAAAAATTCGAACAAGCAAATCGAATTATTAAAATAATAATATTAAATTATTATTGTATATAAACACAATTAAAATACTGTGTGTATATGGACCATAATATACACGCGTTGCGATATGTATTGTTCATCTCAGTTATGCGCATACATTGGATAATGCAACAACCTAAAATGTACAATGTTGTACCTGGTTTTATACAGGTTAATGTTTTATATAAATTTCAATTTATATCGCTAAAAAAGTATTAATATATATATATATATATTTATTTACAATAAATGCAATTTAAAAAGAAATACTTTGATATATATTGGTTATATAAAACTAAGACATTTCGCAGCATTCGTTTTAGGTATAAAAATAAATTTATTGAAGGAATTGATATATGCCAGTAAAATGGTGTATTTTTAATTTCTTTCAATAAAAACATATTTGACAAAATTAAGAAACCAATTTATAAAACTCTAAGCGGTGGATCACTCGGCTCATGGGTCGATGAAGAACGCAGCAAACTGTGCGTCATCGTGTGAACTGCAGGACACATGAACATCGACATTTTGAACGCATATCGCAGTCCATGCTGTTATGTACTTTAATTAATTTTATAGTGCTGCTTGGACTACATATGGTTGAGGGTTGTAAGACTATGCTAATTAAGTTGCTTATACAAATTTTATAATGAAATTTTATAAGCATATGGTATATTATTGGATAATAATAATTTAATTATTTTATTCATAATATTAAAAAATATATGAAAAACATTATCTCACATTAGTAAATAATTTGAATGTGAAAAACGAAGAGAAATATTTTCTTTTTCAATCAAATGATACTGAGAAATGTCTAGCATAAAAATTTATCTAGAATTGTCTCTTATTAATGATTAGAAAATAGAAAACCGTTGACAATATTATTGTTCTTCGTTGATTCGTTAAATCAAACAAATGCCATTTATATACAGATATTATTAATATAACGAATTTAATAAAATGTTTTATCATTATATATAAAGAATTAATTGCATATAAAAGTTATACACAACCTCAACTCATATGGGACTACCCCCTGAATTTAAGCATATTAATTAGGGGAGGAAAAGAAACTAACAAGGATTTTCTTAGTAGCGGCGAGCGAAAAGAAATCAGTTCAGCACTAAGTCACTTTGTCTATATGGCAAATGTGAGATGCAGTGTATGGAGCGTCAATATTCTAGTATGAGAAATTAACGATTTAAGTCCTTCTTAAATGAGGCCATTTACCCATAGAGGGTGCCAGGCCCGTATAACGTTAATGATTACTAGATGATGTTTCCAAAGAGTCGTGTTGCTTGATAGTGCAGCACTAAGTGGGTGGTAAACTCCATCTAAAACTAAATATAACCATGAGACCGATAGTAAACAAGTACCGTGAGGGAAAGTTGAAAAGAACTCTGAATAGAGAGTTAAACAGTACGTGAAACTGCTTAGAGGTTAAGCCCGATGAACCTGAATATCCGTTATGGAAAATTCATCATTAGAATTGTAATATTTAAACAATATTATGATAATAGTGTGCATTTTTTCCATATAAGGACATTGTAATCTATTAGCATACCAAATTTATCATAAAATATAACTTATAGTTTATTCAAATTAATTTGCTTGCATTTTAACACAGAATAAATGTTATTAATTTGATAAAGTGCTGATAGATTTATATGAATACAGTGCGTTAATTTTTCGGAATTATATAATGGCATAATTATCATTGATTTTTGTGTTTATTATATGCACTTGTAGGATTAACAATGCGAAAGATTCAGGATACCTTCGGGACCCGTCTTGAAACACGGACCAAGGAGTCTAACATATGTGCAAGTTATTGGGATATAAACCTAATAGCGTAATTAACTTGACTAATAATGGGATTAGTTTTTTAACTATTTATAGCTAATTAACACAATCCCGGGGCGTTCTATATAGTTATGTATAATGATATTTATATTATTTATGCCTCTAACTGGAACGTACCTTGAGCATATATGCTGTGACCCGAAAGATGGTGAACTATACTTGATCAGGTTGAAGTCAGGGGAAACCCTGATGGAAGACCGAAACAGTTCTGACGTGCAAATCGATTGTCAGAATTGAGTATAGGGGCGAAAGACCAATCGAACCATCTAGTAGCTGGTTCCTTCCGAAGTTTCCCTCAGGATAGCTGGTGCATTTTAATATTATATAAAATAATCTTATCTGGTAAAGCGAATGATTAGAGGCCTTAGGGTCGAAACGATCTTAACCTATTCTCAAACTTTAAATGGGTAAGAACCTTAACTTTCTTGATATGAAGTTCAAGGTTATGATATAATGTGCCCAGTGGGCCACTTTTGGTAAGCAGAACTGGCGCTGTGGGATGAACCAAACGTAATGTTACGGTGCCCAAATTAACAACTCATGCAGATACCATGAAAGGCGTTGGTTGCTTAAAACAGCAGGACGGTGATCATGGAAGTCGAAATCCGCTAAGGAGTGTGTAACAACTCACCTGCCGAAGCAACTAGCCCTTAAAATGGATGGCGCTTAAGTTGTATACCTATACATTACCGCTAAAGTAGATGATTTATATTACTTGTAATATAAATTTTGAAACTTTAGTGAGTAGGAAGGTACAATGGTATGCGTAGAAGTGTTTGGCGTAAGCCTGCATGGAGCTGCCATTGGTACAGATCTTGGTGGTAGTAGCAAATAATCGAATGAGACCTTGGAGGACTGAAGTGGAGAAGGGTTTCGTGTGAACAGTGGTTGATCACGAGTTAGTCGGTCCTAAGTTCAAGGCGAAAGCCGAAAATTTTCAAGTAAAATACAAATGCCAAACAAATATATATATTATATAAAATCTAGCTAAATTAATATACTTGAATAATTTTGAACGAAAGGGAATACGGTTCCAATTCCGTAACCTGTTGAGTATCCGTTTGTTATTAAATATGGGCCTCGTGCTCATCCTGGCAACAGGAACGACCATAAAGAAGCCGTCGAGAGATATCGGAAGAGTTTTCTTTTCTGTTTTATAGCCGTACTACCATGGAAGTCTTTCGCAGAGAGATATGGTAGATGGGCTAGAAGAGCATGACATATACTGTTGTGTCGATATTTTCTCCTCGGACCTTGAAAATTTATGGTGGGGACACGCAAACTTCTCAACAGGCCGTACCAATATCCGCAGCTGGTCTCCAAGGTGAAGAGTCTCTAGTCGATAGAATAATGTAGGTAAGGGAAGTCGGCAAATTAGATCCGTAACTTCGGGATAAGGATTGGCTCTGAAGATTGAGATAGTCGGGCTTGATTGGGAAACAATAACATGGTTTATGTGCTCGTTCTGGGTAAATAGAGTTTCTAGCATTTATGTTAGTTACTTGTTCCCCGGATAGTTTAGTTACGTAGCCAATTGTGGAACTTTCTTGCTAAAATTTTTAAGAATACTAATTGGGTTAAACCAATTAGTTCTTATTAATTATAACGATTATCAATTAACAATCAATTCAGAACTGGCACGGACTTGGGGAATCCGACTGTCTAATTAAAACAAAGCATTGTGATGGCCCTAGCGGGTGTTGACACAATGTGATTTCTGCCCAGTGCTCTGAATGTCAAAGTGAAGAAATTCAAGTAAGCGCGGGTCAACGGCGGGAGTAACTATGACTCTCTTAAGGTAGCCAAATGCCTCGTCATCTAATTAGTGACGCGCATGAATGGATTAACGAGATTCCTACTGTCCCTATCTACTATCTAGCGAAACCACAGCCAAGGGAACGGGCTTGGAATAATTAGCGGGGAAAGAAGACCCTTTTGAGCTTGACTCTAATCTGGCAGTGTAAGGAGACATAAGAGGTGTAGAATAAGTGGGAGATATTAGACCTCGGTTTGGTATCGCCAATGAAATACCACTACTCTTATTGTTTCCTTACTTACTTGATTAAATGGAACGTGTATCATTTCCTAGCCATTATACGGATATATTTATTATATCTTATGGTATTGGGTTTTGATGCAAGCTTCTTGATCAAAGTATCACGAGTTTGTTATATAATCGCAAACAAATTCTTTAATAAAACGGTGCATTTATGTATTTTTGATTTGAAAATTTGGTATAACTCCAATTACTCAGGTATGATCCAATTCAAGGACATTGCCATCCGCAACCGGATGAATACAGCTACAACCTCCAGTCGTACCTAAGGTACTTGGATTCTGTCCTGCTGCTGGCCAGCAGTACTCCAGCAATCTTCGGACTTGACGCGAACGCAGCGTCCCCCATGTGGTTTAGTAAACTCCCTCCTCGACCGGAGGGACTAACTAACTACTCCCGGGGTGAGCTGCTGTCCGAGTGGATGCTGACGAAGGGAGCGGTGGTCTTGAACCAACCTAGTCAAAGCTACACGTTCGATAACATAAGATCGCACAGCGATATCGACGTGACATTCGCCAACTCAGCAGGACATATGCTAGCCACATATGAGTGGAGAGTGGACGAGTGGGAATTGAGTGACCACAACGTAATTTCCGTTGTGGCCAGCACCTCGACCGCGAATGCCGTTGGGAGATTATCTCCGGTACCGTCCTGGAACTTCTCCAATGCACGTTGGCGTCTGTTCGAACAGGAATTGGTGAATAGGGCAGCCGAGATTCCGGAAGACTTCCAAGGATTGCCGCTGGACCAACAAGTGTCTAGACTCCGCAGGATGGTGCACGATGTGTGCGACCTTGCGTTGGGAAGGAGAACGCCCGGACAGCCGAGAACGAGGGTAAGTTGGTGGACCGCTGACCTTTGCGCAAAGCGCCGCCAAGTCAGGAGACTCAGGCGCCGTCTTCAGGATGCCAGACGCCATCAGCATGATGACGTGGCCGAGCTGACTGTAGTGGAGCTGAGGCTTGCCACAGCCGACTACAGGAAGCTTATCGTGAGGACCAAGGAGAACAGCTGGAGACGCATCGTGGGAGAAAACTCGCACGATCCCTGGGGGCGCGTCTACAAGATGTGCCGAGGTCGCAAGAGACGGACGGAGATTGGGTGCCTCCGCGTGAATGGCGAGCTGGTCACCAATTGGAGTGACTGTGCGCGAGTGCTCCTCCGCAACTTTTTCCCAGCTGCGGAGTCTGACGCACCGATTGCCCCCGTGGAGGAAATCCCACCGCCCTTGAATGTCTCGGAAGTTGATGCTTGTGTCGCCAGGTTGAAGAGCAAGCGCTCGCCTGGCATGGACGGTATCAACGGGACGATTTGCAAGGCTGTGTGGCGTGCCATACCTCAGCATCTGACGGTGCTGTATTCAAACTGCGTCCGGTCGGGGTACTTCCCCGCAGAGTGGAAATGTCCACGTGTAGTGGCACTGCTCAAGGGACCCGACAAGGACAAGTGCGAACCGTCGTCATATCGCGGAATTTGCCTGCTGCCGGTTTTTGGCAAGGTGCTCGAGGCCATTATGGTGGATCGTGTGAGGGAAGTTCTTCCGGAAGGCTGTAGATGGCAATTCGGATTTCGCCAAGGACGTTGTGTGGAGGACGCTTGGATGCACGTTAAGAGCAGTGTTCATGCCAGCCCGGCGAAATACGTGCTCGGAATTTTCGTGGACTTCAAGGGAGCCTTTGACAACGTGGAATGGAGTGCTGCATTGCGCCGATTAGCCGAACTGGGATGCCGAGAGATGGGCTTGTGGCAGAGCTTTTTCTCAGGCAGAAGCGCAGTGATCCGAAGCAGTTACGAGGCAGTTAATGTTCCCGTAACTAGAGGCTGTCCGCAGGGATCAATCAGCGGCCCATTTATATGGGACTTGCTGATGGACGTTCTGCTCCGACGCCTTGAGTCGTACTGCGCCTTGAGCGCGTACGCGGATGACCTGCTGCTTCTCGTCGAGGGAGAATCCCGAAGCGTGCTAGAGACAAAAGGAGCGCAGCTAATGTCCATCGTAGAAGCGTGGGGGATGGAAGTCGGCGTTGCCGTCTCCACCAGCAAGACGGTGATAATGCTGCTTAAGGAGAACGCCCGCCCACCTTTGGCACGTAATCCTTCGGGTGTGCTTAGTCGGCCCCCAGCGGTCAAGCTTGCTGGAGCAAGCTTGCCGTATGTAAGCAGCTGCCGGTATCTTGGCATCACGGTCGAAGAAGGCTTGAAATTCTCCAAGCACTTCACCTCGCTCAAGCAGCGAATGACCGGAGTCGTTGGAGCATTGGCGCGTGTGCTTCGAGCAGACTGGGGATTCAGTCCTCGAGCCAAGCGGACCATCTATGCCGGACTCATGGTACCCTGTGTGCTATTTGGTGCCCCGATATGGTATGTCGATACGACGCAGGAAGTAGTGGCCAGGAAGCGACTTCTTTCTTGCCAGAGGCTCATCCTGCTTGGTAGCCTCCCGGTTTGCCGAACAGTGTCTACTGTGGCACTGCAGGTTCTTGCTGGCGCTCCCCCGCTTGATTTGGTCGCCAAGCAAGTGGCAGCCAAATACAAGCTTAAGCGTGGATACCCGTTGGAGGAGTACGATCTGTGTTATGGCGAGGACCTCACAAGTCTTAGCCGAGGGCAGATGAAGGTGCGTACTGAGCAGTGCATACTGCACGCGTGGCAAGACAGATGGGATAGCGTAGAGTCATCCGGCCGGGTGACCTACAAGTTCATCCCGGATGTCGAATTTGCCTATCGCGATCCTAACTTTGGATTCACGATGCGTACCGGATTCTTGCTTACAGGACATGGATCGCTAAACGCATTTCTGTTTGGTGTCAGAGCGTCGGGCACTGCCGCATGCTCATGTGGCGACCCATATGAGGACTGGCAACATGTTCTATGCGACTGCCCGAACTATGAAGATTTGCGAGACCTCGATGGACTTGGTGTGCAGCAAGTTGGCGAAAGATGGATTGGATTCGATGGCATACTAGCGGATCAGGAGAAGACCAGAAGGCTTACAGCGTTTGCCGAGGAGGCGTTCAACCGGAGGAGGGACTCTTAGTCCTCATCCCTGCCGTGTGGTAGCAGCGAAGAATACTGCCACAGTCTGTCATTGCTTGTCGTAGGAGGCGACTAATATGACATGGTTGCCCCATCCGAGCTTGTCGGAGCTGAAGGGGTGAGGCCCACCGAGCCTGTAATTTTCGGTACCACGGGTTGAGCAGTTATCCAAGGCTGCTCATTGAGGTCGGCCCCCTTGTGGGAGTTTCGTGGTGGCTGTGGTTGACACCTATATCGCGGGTAGAGTCCCCGGGCTCGACGTGGATGTTGCGTTTATACAACTCGGGTGCTGCGACCCAAAGAACAGTAGAGATTTTAGATAGATCTCGCCCCAACGCAAGGGGAAGTGCTTGCCCGACAAGCAAGTACTTAAATTGCTACTGGGGTGGTTGCTATGTACATAGCTATAGCTTCTAGTCCGGGGCGTTGGTCTGGCGCTTAACCTAGACCCGCTGCACTATATGCTCCAAAGTGGGCATATGTGAGTGCCGTGGTTGTAATCCCTTTAGTGTGGAACACGCCACGTTAAATAAGTTCGGAGGGATCCGATTCCCACTGTCCCTATCTACTATCTAGCGAAACCACAGCCAAGGGAACGGGCTTGGAATAATTAGCGGGGAAAGAAGACCCTTTTGAGCTTGACTCTAATCTGGCAGTGTAAGGAGACATAAGAGGTGTAGAATAAGTGGGAGATATTAGACCTCGGTTTGGTATCGCCAATGAAATACCACTACTCTTATTGTTTCCTTACTTACTTGATTAAATGGAACGTGTATCATTTCCTAGCCATTATACGGATATATTTATTATATCTTATGGTATTGGGTTTTGATGCAAGCTTCTTGATCAAAGTATCACGAGTTTGTTATATAATCGCAAACAAATTCTTTAATAAAACGGTGCATTTATGTATTTTTGATTTGAAAATTTGGTATAACTCCAATTACTCAGGTATGATCCAATTCAAGGACATTGCCAGGTAGGGAGTTTGACTGGGGCGGTACATCTCTCAAATAATAACGGAGGTGTCCCAAGGCCAGCTCAGTGCGGACAGAAACCACACATAGAGCAAAAGGGCAAATGCTGACTTGATCTCGGTGTTCAGTACACACAGGGACAGCAAAAGCTCGGCCTATCGATCCTTTTGGTTTAAAGAGTTTTTAACAAGAGGTGTCAGAAAAGTTACCATAGGGATAACTGGCTTGTGGCGGCCAAGCGTTCATAGCGACGTCGCTTTTTGATCCTTCGATGTCGGCTCTTCCTATCATTGTGAAGCAAAATTCACCAAGCGTTGGATTGTTCACCCATGCAAGGGAACGTGAGCTGGGTTTAGACCGTCGTGAGACAGGTTAGTTTTACCCTACTAATGACAAAACGTTGTTGCGACAGCATTCCTGCGTAGTACGAGAGGAACCGCAGGTACGGACCAATGGCACAATACTTGTTCGAGCGAACAGTGGTATGACGCTACGTCCGTTGGATTATGCCTGAACGCCTCTAAGGTCGTATCCGTGCTGGACTGCAATGATAAATAAGGGGCAATTTGCATTGTATGGCTTCTAAACCATTTAAAGTTTATAATTTACTTTTTAAACGACAATGGATGTGATGCCAATGTAATTTGTAACATAGTAAATTGGGAGGATCTTTGATCACCTGATGCCGCGCTAGTTACATATAAAAGCATTATTTAATACAATGACAAAGCCTAGAATCAATTGTAAACGACTTTTGTAACAGGCAAGGTGTTGTAAGTGGTTGAGCAGCTGCCATACTGCGATCCACTGAAGCTTATCCTTTGCTTGATGATTCGATAATAAAATTGCATAATTTATTTGTTGTGTTGAACTTCTTATATAAAGTTCAACCAACAATCTATTTGTATGCATTGATTGTTGCTTGGCTTTGTGGCGAATTTTTAATCCTTTATATATTACATTCCTAAGGTCTAGATTTTCAAGTAAGAGACCAATTTGATTAACATATCAATATAAGTACAACTCGACCATCTAATAATAACAATATGAATCGTCATCTTATTAGTGACGCGAAGATTGGCAAACATATAATATAAAAATATTCCTAAGGTCTAGATTTTCAAGTAAGAGACCAATTTGATTAACATATCAATATAAGTACAACTCGACCATCTAATAATAACAATATGAATCGTCATCTTATTAGTGACGCGAAGATTGGCAAACATATAATATAAAAATATTCCTAAGGTCTAGATTTTCAAGTAAGAGACCAATTTGATTAACATATCAATATAAGTACAACTCGACCATCTAATAATAACAATATGAATCGTCATCTTATTAGTGACGCGAAGATTGGCAAACATATAATATAAAAATATTCCTAAGGTCTAGATTTTCAAGTAAGAGACCAATTTGATTAACATATCAATATAAGTACAACTCGACCATCTAATAATAATATGAATCGTCATCTTATTAGTGACGCGAAGATTGGCAAACATATAATATAAAAATATTCCTAAGGTCTAGATTTTCAAGTAAGAGACCAATTTGATTAACATATCAATATAAGTACAACTCGACCATCTAATAATAATATGAATCGTCATCTTATTAGTGACGCGAAGATTGGCAAACATATAA
Source organism: Drosophila biarmipes (assembly GCF_025231255.1). Lineage (NCBI taxonomy): Eukaryota > Metazoa > Arthropoda > Insecta > Diptera > Drosophilidae > Drosophila > Drosophila biarmipes. Next base: position 72,036 of record NW_026114554.1, on the reverse strand, counting down.
TATAAAAATATTCCTAAGGTCTAGATTTTCAAGTAAGAGACCAATTTGATTAACATATCAATATAAGTACAACTCGACCATCTAATAATAACAATATGAATCGTCATCTTTTTAGTGACGCGAAGATTGGCAAACATATAATATAAAAATATTCCTAAGGTCTAGAATCTTAAGCAATAGACCAATTCAACTAAGAGTTGACATATAAAAATATGTTCCTTTTAATGTTAGCAAAATTTTATCGTCACATACTGTTAGTGACGCGAACGTTTTTTTCTCCATGTTTATATGAATGTTTATTCAAAGGTAGAAAGGCAGGATCGTTATTTTATAAGTGAAGCGATAAAAAAATATTATGCAATAGGACATCTATTTATAAATATTTTTAAGTCTTAGAAATTCAAGTAAAGAGATTCAAGAAATTCATTCAACTTAGAGCGCACATATAATTAAAACTATTCCTGAGGTTTAGAAACCAAATTAAATAAAGAGGACATATAAACGTATGTGGTATTTTGATGGTAGTAAAAATGTATCGCGATATTATTAGTGACGCGACCAATTTTTATACTCTTTGCTCCATGTGCAAATATATCTAGTGTTTAGATAGTCAATTAAAAATGACAATTTTAACTAAAAGACTTAAAAAAGTGTTTGTCAAACTTATAATTTTGTCAATACTATATAAAACGCCAATCATATCCTTATAAAAGTAAATACGGTATATGGTTATAAATACAAAACCATATATAAATAAAAAAATGAAATCGTATGTATATGGCTTATAGGTATAATACCTATAAGGCATAATAATGTATAATATTAGCAAATATACATATAAAAGTGCATAAATTGTATAGATATGGCATAAAGAAGGCATTTATGAGAATAGCTAGTAGAATTTGCCCATACACTACTAGCGAAATGAGATATTTATACCTAGTGAGGGCGGCACTAGTACTATAAATTGTGGCAAAATAAATCTTATGCAAATGCATAGGATTTTGTCAATACCGTACAAAAAACTAAGTAAAACGTATGGATATTGAAAAATAAATGGATTATATTCATAAAATACGAATATTTCTTGCATTCTCTTGTTATACGAGAGAATATCATACGGAGCGGGCAGCCCCTAGTATAGTAAGCAGTCGAATGGGAGACAGCGTGTCCAAAAACACCTATAGGGAGGTGGTCGTTGGCGGACCTCTCCTCGTATTGGTCAAACTTATGATTTTGTCAATACTATATAAAACGCCAATCATATCCATATAAAAGTGAATACAGTATATGGATATGAATAAAAAACCATACATAAATAAAAAAAAATATGTATAAAAAATTATACATATATTTATATTAAGCAATCGTATGGATGTGGCTTATAGGTATAATACCTATAAGGCATAATAATGTATAATATAGCAAATATACATATAAAAGTGCATGAATTGTATAGATATGGCATATAAGTGACATATTTATGAGAATAGCTAGTAGAATTTGCCCATACACTACTAGCGAAATGAGATATTTATACCTAGTGAGGGCGGCACTAGTACTATAAATTGTGGCAAAATAAATCTTATGCAAATGCATAGGATTTTGTCAATACCGTACAAAAAACTAAGTAAAACGTATGGATATTGAAAAATAAATGGATTATATTCATAAAATACGAATATTTCTTGCATTCTCTTGTTATATGAGAGAATATCATACGGAGCGGGTAGCCCCTAGTATAGTAAGCAGTCGAATGGGAGACAGCGTGTCCAAAAACACCTATAGGGAGGTGGTCGTTGGCGGACCTCTCCTCGTATTGGTCAAACTTATGATTTTGTCAATACTATATAAAACGCCAATCATATCCATATAAAAGTGAATACAGTATATGGATATGAATAAAAAACCATACATAAATAAAAAAAAATATGTATAAAAAATTATACATATATTTATATTAAGCAATCGTATGGATGTGGCTTATAGGTATAATACCTATAAGGCATAATAATGTATAATATAGCAAATATACATATAAAAGTGCATGAATTGTATAGATATGGCATATAAGTGACATATTTATGAGAATAGCTAGTAGAATTTGCCCATACACTACTAGCGAAATGAGATATTTATACCTAGTGAGGGCGGCACTAGTACTATAAATTGTGGCAAAATAAATCTTATGCAAATGCATAGGATTTTGTCAATACCGTACAAAAAACTAAGTAAAACGTATGGATATTGAAAAATAAATGGATTATATTCATAAAATACGAATATTTCTTGCATTCTCTTGTTATATGAGAGAATATCATACGGAGCGGGTAGCCCCTAGTATAGTAAGCAGTCGAATGGGAGACAGCGTGTCCAAAAACACCTATAGGGAGGTGGTCGTTGGCGGACCTCTCCTCGTATTGGTCAAACTTATGATTTTGTCAATACTATATAAAACGCCAATCATATCCATATAAAATTGAATACAGTATATGGATATGAATAAAAAACCATACAAAAATAAAAAAAAAATATGTATAAAAAATTATACATATATTTATATTAAGCAATCGTATGGATGTGGCTTATAGGTATAATACCTATAAGGCATAATAATGTATAATATAGCAAATATACATATAAAAGTGCATGAATTGTATAGATATGGCATATAAGTGACATATTTATGAGAATAGCTAGTAGAATTTCCCCATACACTACTAGCGAAATGAGATATTTATACCTAGTGAGGGCGGCACTAGTACTATAAATTGTGGCAAAATAAATCTTATGCAAATGCATAGGATTTTGTCAATACCGTACAAAAAACTAAGTAAAACGTATGGATATTGAAAAATAAATGGATTATATTCATAAAATACGAATATTTCTTGCATTCTCTTGTTATATGAGAGAATATCATACGGAGCGGGTAGCCCCTAGTATAGTAAGCAGTCGAATGGGAGACAGCGTGTCCAAAAACACCTATAGGGAGGTGGTCGTTGGCGGACCTCTCCTCGTATTGGTCAAACTTATGATTTTGTCAATACTATATAAAACGCCAATCATATCCATATAAAAGTGAATACAGTATATGGATATGAATAAAAAACCATACATAAATAAAAAAAAATATGTATAAAAAATTATACATATATTTATATTAAGCAATCGTATGGATGTGGCTTATAGGTATAATACCTATAAGGCATAATAATGTATAATATAGCAAATATACATATAAAAGTGCATGAATTGTATAGATATGGCATATAAGTGACATATTTATGAGAATAGCTAGTAGAATTTGCCCATACACTACTAGCGAAATGAGATATTTATACCTAGTGAGGGCGGCACTAGTACTATAAATTGTGGCAAAATAAATCTTATGCAAATGCATAGGATTTTGTCAATACCATACATAAACCGTATGGATATTGAGAAGTTAATAGATTACATCTATAATATGAGAAGTATTTTAGTATTCTTATTAAATAAGAGAATACTATAAGGGTGAGTGGCAAAGAGAATTGAATATACCCGAATGGGAGACAGCGTGTCCAAAAACTACTATAGGTGGTGTGGCAAATATGAGGAAGGCAATATATCCATATAATGAAAATAAAAGTGCGTTTTCTTATTATATAAGAGAACACTATATGGGTGAGTGGCAAAGTAAATTGAATATACCCGAATGGGAGACAGCGTGTCCAAAAACTACTATAGGTGGTGTGGCAAATATGAGGAAGGCAATATATCCATATAATGAAAATAAAAGTGCGTTTTCTTATTATATAAGAGAACACTATATGGGTGAGTGGCAAAGTAAATTGAATATACCCGAATGGGAGACAGCGTGTCCAAAAACTACTATAGGTGGTGTGGCAAATATGAGGAAGGCAATATATCCATATAATGAATATAAAAGTGCGTTGTCTTATTATATAAGAGAACACTATATGGGTGAGTGGCAAAGTAAATTGAATATACCCGAATGGGAGACAGCGTGTCCAAAAACTACTATAGGATGGTCAATGGGCCGGCCGTCTGCTATTGACATATGTCAGTAGAGAAGATATTATCCGTCAAATTTGTTTCTTTATTCATTTATTTGAATACGAGACTTGGCTCCGCGGTTAATATTTTAAGCCCGAAGATAATAACGTTGAAACAAAGGCCAAGTTTCTATTGTACATAGAATAACAAATTGTTTCCGAATTTTATCGTTAATTTTAGGAGGTAGGCTAACATGATTTATATTATATGTGTATTATTAAATAATAATAGTACATAAAAGTCTACCAAAGAAATATAAAAATGTAATTATGAATACATTTTCAATATTAATATCAACTTATATTGTTGATAATAAAAAATAGCTATTAAGAGAGTTATTTAAGAAATTATATAATATATAATAAAGAGTATATATATAAATAATATATAAGTATATATTATTTAAGAAATAAATATAGTAGTAATAATTATATATATACACTCGGTTCTATTTTATATATTACCAGAGACTTATATGGATATATATAGATAAATTTTAAATTTATCGTCAAAATACAAATGATTAACTCAATATCTTATATTGGTTAAACAAAAATTGTACATGTGTGGATACAATATATTATGTATGTCGAACAAAAATGATATTTTAGAATGAAATGTGCATATATAAAGAAAATATATGAAAAATAAATATTGTGTTTATAAAGAATATGATTCTTTTTGACATCAATAAAAACTTGTTATTATTAGTGGCGAAACAAGTATAAATTGGAAAACAAACGTATACGAATGCTATATAAAAATGGCCGTATTCGATAGAAATAAAATCTATAACAACATATATATTGCTAATTTCTATTCAAAAAATATGAATGAAATATGAATAAAAACATTATTCTGGTTGATCCTGCCAGTAGTTATATGCTTGTCTCAAAGATTAAGCCATGCATGTCTAAGTACACACGAATTAAAAGTGAAACCGCAAAAGGCTCATTATATCAGTTATGGTTCCTTAGATCGTTAACAGTTACTTGGATAACTGTGGTAATTCTAGAGCTAATACATGCAATTAAAACATGAACCTTATGGAACATGTGCTTTTATTAGGCTAAAACCAAGCGATCGCAAGATCGTTATATTGGTTGAACTCTAGATAACATGCAGATCGTATGGTCTTGTACCGACGACAGATCTTTCAAATGTCTGCCCTATCAACTTTTGATGGTAGTATCTAGGACTACCATGGTTGCAACGGGTAACGGGGAATCAGGGTTCGATTCCGGAGAGGGAGCCTGAGAAACGGCTACCACATCTAAGGAAGGCAGCAGGCGCGTAAATTACCCACTCCCAGCTCGGGGAGGTAGTGACGAAAAATAACAATACAGGACTCATATCCGAGGCCCTGTAATTGGAATGAGTACACTTTAAATCCTTTAACAAGGACCAATTGGAGGGCAAGTCTGGTGCCAGCAGCCGCGGTAATTCCAGCTCCAATAGCGTATATTAAAGTTGTTGCGGTTAAAACGTTCGTAGTTGAACTTGTGCTTCATACGGGTAGTACAACTTACAATTGTGGTTAGTACTATACCTTTATGTATGTAAGCGTATTACCGGTGGAGTTCTTACATGTGCTTAGATACTTGTATTTTTTCATATGTTCCTCCTATTTAAAAACCTGCATTAGTGCTCTTAAACGAGTGTTATTGTGGGCCGGTACAATTACTTTGAACAAATTAGAGTGCTTAAAGCAGGCTTCAAATGCCTGAATATTCTGTGCATGGGATAATGAAATAAGACCTCTGTTCTGCTTTCATTGGTTTTCAGATCAAGAGGTAATGATTAATAGAAGCAGTTTGGGGGCATTAGTATTACGACGCGAGAGGTGAAATTCTTGGACCGTCGTAAGACTAACTTAAGCGAAAGCATTTGCCAAAGATGTTTTCATTAATCAAGAACGAAAGTTAGAGGTTCGAAGGCGATCAGATACCGCCCTAGTTCTAACCATAAACGATGCCAGCTAGCAATTGGGTGTAGCTACTTTTATGGCTCTCTCAGTCGCTTCCCGGGAAACCAAAGCTTTTGGGCTCCGGGGGAAGTATGGTTGCAAAGCTGAAACTTAAAGGAATTGACGGAAGGGCACCACCAGGAGTGGAGCCTGCGGCTTAATTTGACTCAACACGGGAAAACTTACCAGGTCCGAACATAAGTGTGTAAGACAGATTGATAGCTCTTTCTCGAATCTATGGGTGGTGGTGCATGGCCGTTCTTAGTTCGTGGAGTGATTTGTCTGGTTAATTCCGATAACGAACGAGACTCAAATATATTAAATAGATATCTTCAGGATTATGGTGTTGAAGCTTATATAGCCTTCATTCATGGTGGCAGTAAAATGTTTATTGTGTTTGAATGTGTTTATATAAGTGGAGCCGTACCTGTTGGTTTGTCCCATTATAAGGACACTAGCTTCTTAAATGGACAAATTGCGTCTAGCAATAATGAGATTGAGCAATAACAGGTCTGTGATGCCCTTAGATGTCCTGGGCTGCACGCGCGCTACAATGAAAGTATCAACGTGTATTTCCTAGACCGAGAGGTCCGGGTAAACCGCTGAACCACTTTCATGCTTGGGATTGTGAACTGAAACTGTTCACATGAACTTGGAATTCCCAGTAAGTGTGAGTCATTAACTCGCATTGATTACGTCCCTGCCCTTTGTACACACCGCCCGTCGCTACTACCGATTGAATTATTTAGTGAGGTCTCCGGACGTGATCACTGTGACGCCTTGCGTGTTACGGTTGTTTCGCAAAAGTTGACCGAACTTGATTATTTAGAGGAAGTAAAAGTCGTAACAAGGTTTCCGTAGGTGAACCTGCGGAAGGATCATTAATGTTTTAATATCCTTACCGTTAATAAAATATTTGTTTATATTATAATAAATACATTATAGTATTACAAATAAAATATGAATTGCCAAAATGTATATGAGATCTATTATAGATCAAATGAAATTTCGAACAAGCAAATCGAAATAATGCAAATATTAAAATTATATATTGTATTTAATACATATGAGAGAAATTAATAAGCAGCCAAAGCAAACAAATAAAAATTCGAACAAGCAAATCGAATTATTAAAATAATAATATTAAATTATTATTGTATATCCTTACCGTTAATAAAATATTTGTTTATATTATAATAAATACATTATAATAATACAAATAAAATATGAATTGCCAAAATGTATATGAGATCTAATATAGATCAAATAAAATTTCGAACAAGCAAATCGAAATAATGCAAATATTAAAATTATATATTGTATTTAATACATATGAGAGAAATAATAAGCAGCCAAAGCAAACAAATAAAAATTCGAACAAGCAAATCGAATTATTAAAATAATAATATTAAATTATTATTGTATATCCTTACCGTTAATAAAATATTTGTTTATATTATAATAAATACATTATAGTAATACAAATAAAATATGAATTGCCAAAATGTATATGATCTAATATAGATCAAATGAAATTTCGAACAAGCAAATCGAAATAATGCAAATATTAAAATTATATATTGTATTTAATACATATGAGAGAAATAATAAGCAGCCAAAACAAACAAATAAAAATTCGAACAAGCAAATCGAATTATTAAAATAATAATATTAAATTATTATTGTATATAAACACAATTAAAATACTGTGTGTATATGGACCATAATATACACGCGTTGCGATATGTATTGTTCATCTCAGTTATGCGCATACATTGGATAATGCAACAACCTAAAATGTACAATGTTGTACCTGGTTTTATACAGGTTAATGTTTTATATAAATTTCAATTTATATCGCTAAAAAAGTATTAATATATATATATATATATTTATTTACAATAAATGCAATTTAAAAAGAAATACTTTGATATATATTGGTTATATAAAACTAAGACATTTCGCAGCATTCGTTTTAGGTATAAAAATAAATTTATTGAAGGAATTGATATATGCCAGTAAAATGGTGTATTTTTAATTTCTTTCAATAAAAACATATTTGACAAAATTAAGAAACCAATTTATAAAACTCTAAGCGGTGGATCACTCGGCTCATGGGTCGATGAAGAACGCAGCAAACTGTGCGTCATCGTGTGAACTGCAGGACACATGAACATCGACATTTTGAACGCATATCGCAGTCCATGCTGTTATGTACTTTAATTAATTTTATAGTGCTGCTTGGACTACATATGGTTGAGGGTTGTAAGACTATGCTAATTAAGTTGCTTATACAAATTTTATAATGAAATTTTATAAGCATATGGTATATTATTGGATAATAATAATTTAATTATTTTATTCATAATATTAAAAAATATATGAAAAACATTATCTCACATTAGTAAATAATTTGAATGTGAAAAACGAAGAGAAATATTTTCTTTTTCAATCAAATGATACTGAGAAATGTCTAGCATAAAAATTTATCTAGAATTGTCTCTTATTAATGATTAGAAAATAGAAAACCGTTGACAATATTATTGTTCTTCGTTGATTCGTTAAATCAAACAAATGCCATTTATATACAGATATTATTAATATAACGAATTTAATAAAATGTTTTATCATTATATATAAAGAATTAATTGCATATAAAAGTTATACACAACCTCAACTCATATGGGACTACCCCCTGAATTTAAGCATATTAATTAGGGGAGGAAAAGAAACTAACAAGGATTTTCTTAGTAGCGGCGAGCGAAAAGAAATCAGTTCAGCACTAAGTCACTTTGTCTATATGGCAAATGTGAGATGCAGTGTATGGAGCGTCAATATTCTAGTATGAGAAATTAACGATTTAAGTCCTTCTTAAATGAGGCCATTTACCCATAGAGGGTGCCAGGCCCGTATAACGTTAATGATTACTAGATGATGTTTCCAAAGAGTCGTGTTGCTTGATAGTGCAGCACTAAGTGGGTGGTAAACTCCATCTAAAACTAAATATAACCATGAGACCGATAGTAAACAAGTACCGTGAGGGAAAGTTGAAAAGAACTCTGAATAGAGAGTTAAACAGTACGTGAAACTGCTTAGAGGTTAAGCCCGATGAACCTGAATATCCGTTATGGAAAATTCATCATTAGAATTGTAATATTTAAACAATATTATGATAATAGTGTGCATTTTTTCCATATAAGGACATTGTAATCTATTAGCATACCAAATTTATCATAAAATATAACTTATAGTTTATTCAAATTAATTTGCTTGCATTTTAACACAGAATAAATGTTATTAATTTGATAAAGTGCTGATAGATTTATATGAATACAGTGCGTTAATTTTTCGGAATTATATAATGGCATAATTATCATTGATTTTTGTGTTTATTATATGCACTTGTAGGATTAACAATGCGAAAGATTCAGGATACCTTCGGGACCCGTCTTGAAACACGGACCAAGGAGTCTAACATATGTGCAAGTTATTGGGATATAAACCTAATAGCGTAATTAACTTGACTAATAATGGGATTAGTTTTTTAACTATTTATAGCTAATTAACACAATCCCGGGGCGTTCTATATAGTTATGTATAATGATATTTATATTATTTATGCCTCTAACTGGAACGTACCTTGAGCATATATGCTGTGACCCGAAAGATGGTGAACTATACTTGATCAGGTTGAAGTCAGGGGAAACCCTGATGGAAGACCGAAACAGTTCTGACGTGCAAATCGATTGTCAGAATTGAGTATAGGGGCGAAAGACCAATCGAACCATCTAGTAGCTGGTTCCTTCCGAAGTTTCCCTCAGGATAGCTGGTGCATTTTAATATTATATAAAATAATCTTATCTGGTAAAGCGAATGATTAGAGGCCTTAGGGTCGAAACGATCTTAACCTATTCTCAAACTTTAAATGGGTAAGAACCTTAACTTTCTTGATATGAAGTTCAAGGTTATGATATAATGTGCCCAGTGGGCCACTTTTGGTAAGCAGAACTGGCGCTGTGGGATGAACCAAACGTAATGTTACGGTGCCCAAATTAACAACTCATGCAGATACCATGAAAGGCGTTGGTTGCTTAAAACAGCAGGACGGTGATCATGGAAGTCGAAATCCGCTAAGGAGTGTGTAACAACTCACCTGCCGAAGCAACTAGCCCTTAAAATGGATGGCGCTTAAGTTGTATACCTATACATTACCGCTAAAGTAGATGATTTATATTACTTGTAATATAAATTTTGAAACTTTAGTGAGTAGGAAGGTACAATGGTATGCGTAGAAGTGTTTGGCGTAAGCCTGCATGGAGCTGCCATTGGTACAGATCTTGGTGGTAGTAGCAAATAATCGAATGAGACCTTGGAGGACTGAAGTGGAGAAGGGTTTCGTGTGAACAGTGGTTGATCACGAGTTAGTCGGTCCTAAGTTCAAGGCGAAAGCCGAAAATTTTCAAGTAAAATACAAATGCCAAACAAATATATATATTATATAAAATCTAGCTAAATTAATATACTTGAATAATTTTGAACGAAAGGGAATACGGTTCCAATTCCGTAACCTGTTGAGTATCCGTTTGTTATTAAATATGGGCCTCGTGCTCATCCTGGCAACAGGAACGACCATAAAGAAGCCGTCGAGAGATATCGGAAGAGTTTTCTTTTCTGTTTTATAGCCGTACTACCATGGAAGTCTTTCGCAGAGAGATATGGTAGATGGGCTAGAAGAGCATGACATATACTGTTGTGTCGATATTTTCTCCTCGGACCTTGAAAATTTATGGTGGGGACACGCAAACTTCTCAACAGGCCGTACCAATATCCGCAGCTGGTCTCCAAGGTGAAGAGTCTCTAGTCGATAGAATAATGTAGGTAAGGGAAGTCGGCAAATTAGATCCGTAACTTCGGGATAAGGATTGGCTCTGAAGATTGAGATAGTCGGGCTTGATTGGGAAACAATAACATGGTTTATGTGCTCGTTCTGGGTAAATAGAGTTTCTAGCATTTATGTTAGTTACTTGTTCCCCGGATAGTTTAGTTACGTAGCCAATTGTGGAACTTTCTTGCTAAAATTTTTAAGAATACTAATTGGGTTAAACCAATTAGTTCTTATTAATTATAACGATTATCAATTAACAATCAATTCAGAACTGGCACGGACTTGGGGAATCCGACTGTCTAATTAAAACAAAGCATTGTGATGGCCCTAGCGGGTGTTGACACAATGTGATTTCTGCCCAGTGCTCTGAATGTCAAAGTGAAGAAATTCAAGTAAGCGCGGGTCAACGGCGGGAGTAACTATGACTCTCTTAAGGTAGCCAAATGCCTCGTCATCTAATTAGTGACGCGCATGAATGGATTAACGAGATTCCTACTGTCCCTATCTACTATCTAGCGAAACCACAGCCAAGGGAACGGGCTTGGAATAATTAGCGGGGAAAGAAGACCCTTTTGAGCTTGACTCTAATCTGGCAGTGTAAGGAGACATAAGAGGTGTAGAATAAGTGGGAGATATTAGACCTCGGTTTGGTATCGCCAATGAAATACCACTACTCTTATTGTTTCCTTACTTACTTGATTAAATGGAACGTGTATCATTTCCTAGCCATTATACGGATATATTTATTATATCTTATGGTATTGGGTTTTGATGCAAGCTTCTTGATCAAAGTATCACGAGTTTGTTATATAATCGCAAACAAATTCTTTAATAAAACGGTGCATTTATGTATTTTTGATTTGAAAATTTGGTATAACTCCAATTACTCAGGTATGATCCAATTCAAGGACATTGCCAGGTAGGGAGTTTGACTGGGGCGGTACATCTCTCAAATAATAACGGAGGTGTCCCAAGGCCAGCTCAGTGCGGACAGAAACCACACATAGAGCAAAAGGGCAAATGCTGACTTGATCTCGGTGTTCAGTACACACAGGGACAGCAAAAGCTCGGCCTATCGATCCTTTTGGTTTAAAGAGTTTTTAACAAGAGGTGTCAGAAAAGTTACCATAGGGATAACTGGCTTGTGGCGGCCAAGCGTTCATAGCGACGTCGCTTTTTGATCCTTCGATGTCGGCTCTTCCTATCATTGTGAAGCAAAATTCACCAAGCGTTGGATTGTTCACCCATGCAAGGGAACGTGAGCTGGGTTTAGACCGTCGTGAGACAGGTTAGTTTTACCCTACTAATGACAAAACGTTGTTGCGACAGCATTCCTGCGTAGTACGAGAGGAACCGCAGGTACGGACCAATGGCACAATACTTGTTCGAGCGAACAGTGGTATGACGCTACGTCCGTTGGATTATGCCTGAACGCCTCTAAGGTCGTATCCGTGCTGGACTGCAATGATAAATAAGGGGCAATTTGCATTGTATGGCTTCTAAACCATTTAAAGTTTATAATTTACTTTTTAAACGACAATGGATGTGATGCCAATGTAATTTGTAACATAGTAAATTGGGAGGATCTTTGATCACCTGATGCCGCGCTAGTTACATATAAAAGCATTATTTAATACAATGACAAAGCCTAGAATCAATTGTAAACGACTTTTGTAACAGGCAAGGTGTTGTAAGTGGTTGAGCAGCTGCCATACTGCGATCCACTGAAGCTTATCCTTTGCTTGATGATTCGATAATAAAATTGCATAATTTATTTGTTGTGTTGAACTTCTTATATAAAGTTCAACCAACAATCTATTTGTATGCATTGATTGTTTGCTTGGCTTTGTGGCGAATTTTTAATCCTTTATATATTACATTCCTAAGGTCTAGATTTTCAAGTAAGAGACCAATTTGATTAACATATCAATATAAGTACAACTCGACCATCTAATAATAACAATATGAATCGTCATCTTATTAGTGACGCGAAGATTGGCAAACATATAATATAAAAATATTCCTAAGGTCTAGATTTTCAAGTAAGAGACCAATTTGATTAACATATCAATATAAGTACAACTCGACCATCTAATAATAACAATATGAATCGTCATCTTATTAGTGACGCGAAGATTGGCAAACATATAATATAAAAATATTCCTAAGGTCTAGATTTTCAAGTAAGAGACCAATTTGATTAACATATCAATATAAGTACAACTCGACCATCTAATAATAACAATATGAATCGTCATCTTATTAGTGACGCGAAGATTGGCAAACATATAATATAAAAATATTCCTAAGGTCTAGATTTTCAAGTAAGAGACCAATTTGATTAACATATCAATATAAGTACAACTCGACCATCTAATAATAATATGAATCGTCATCTTATTAGTGACGCGAAGATTGGCAAACATATAATATAAAAATATTCCTAAGGTCTAGATTTTCAAGTAAGAGACCAATTTGATTAACATATCAATATAAGTACAACTCGACCATCTAATAATAATATGAATCGTCATCTTATTAGTGACGCGAAGATTGGCAAACATATAATATAAAAATATTCCTAAGGTCTAGATTTTCAAGTAAGAGACCAATTTGATTAACATATCAATATAAGTACAACTCGACCATCTAATAATAACAATATGAATCGTCATCTTTTTAGTGACGCGAAGATTGGCAAACATATAATATAAAAATATTCCTAAGGTCTAGAATCTTAAGCAATAGACCAATTCAACTAAGAGTTGACATATAAAAATATGTTCCTTTTAATGTTAGCAAAATTTTATCGTCACATACTGTTAGTGACGCGAACGTTTTTTTCTCCATGTTTATATGAATGTTTATTCAAAGGTAGAAAGGCAGGATCGTTATTTTATAAGTGAAGCGATAAAAAAATATTATGCAATAGGACATCTATTTATAAATATTTTTAAGTCTTAGAAATTCAAGTAAAGAGATTCAAGAAATTCATTCAACTTAGAGCGCACATATAATTAAAACTATTCCTGAGGTTTAGAAACCAAATTAAATAAAGAGGACATATAAACGTATGTGGTATTTTGATGGTAGTAAAAATGTATCGCGATATTATTAGTGACGCGACCAATTTTTATACTCTTTGCTCCATGTGCAAATATATCTAGTGTTTAGATAGTCAATTAAAAATGACAATTTTAACTAAAAGACTTAAAAAAGTGTTTGTCAAACTTATAATTTTGTCAATACTATATAAAACGCCAATCATATCCTTATAAAAGTAAATACGGTATATGGTTATAAATACAAAACCATATATAAATAAAAAAATGAAATCGTATGTATATGGCTTATAGGTATAATACCTATAAGGCATAATAATGTATAATATTAGCAAATATACATATAAAAGTGCATAAATTGTATAGATATGGCATAAAGAAGGCATTTATGAGAATAGCTAGTAGAATTTGCCCATACACTACTAGCGAAATGAGATATTTATACCTAGTGAGGGCGGCACTAGTACTATAAATTGTGGCAAAATAAATCTTATGCAAATGCATAGGATTTTGTCAATACCGTACAAAAAACTAAGTAAAACGTATGGATATTGAAAAATAAATGGATTATATTCATAAAATACGAATATTTCTTGCATTCTCTTGTTATACGAGAGAATATCATACGGAGCGGGCAGCCCCTAGTATAGTAAGCAGTCGAATGGGAGACAGCGTGTCCAAAAACACCTATAGGGAGGTGGTCGTTGGCGGACCTCTCCTCGTATTGGTCAAACTTATGATTTTGTCAATACTATATAAAACGCCAATCATATCCATATAAAAGTGAATACAGTATATGGATATGAATAAAAAACCATACATAAATAAAAAAAAATATGTATAAAAAATTATACATATATTTATATTAAGCAATCGTATGGATGTGGCTTATAGGTATAATACCTATAAGGCATAATAATGTATAATATAGCAAATATACATATAAAAGTGCATGAATTGTATAGATATGGCATATAAGTGACATATTTATGAGAATAGCTAGTAGAATTTGCCCATACACTACTAGCGAAATGAGATATTTATACCTAGTGAGGGCGGCACTAGTACTATAAATTGTGGCAAAATAAATCTTATGCAAATGCATAGGATTTTGTCAATACCGTACAAAAAACTAAGTAAAACGTATGGATATTGAAAAATAAATGGATTATATTCATAAAATACGAATATTTCTTGCATTCTCTTGTTATATGAGAGAATATCATACGGAGCGGGTAGCCCCTAGTATAGTAAGCAGTCGAATGGGAGACAGCGTGTCCAAAAACACCTATAGGGAGGTGGTCGTTGGCGGACCTCTCCTCGTATTGGTCAAACTTATGATTTTGTCAATACTATATAAAACGCCAATCATATCCATATAAAAGTGAATACAGTATATGGATATGAATAAAAAACCATACATAAATAAAAAAAAATATGTATAAAAAATTATACATATATTTATATTAAGCAATCGTATGGATGTGGCTTATAGGTATAATACCTATAAGGCATAATAATGTATAATATAGCAAATATACATATAAAAGTGCATGAATTGTATAGATATGGCATATAAGTGACATATTTATGAGAATAGCTAGTAGAATTTGCCCATACACTACTAGCGAAATGAGATATTTATACCTAGTGAGGGCGGCACTAGTACTATAAATTGTGGCAAAATAAATCTTATGCAAATGCATAGGATTTTGTCAATACCGTACAAAAAACTAAGTAAAACGTATGGATATTGAAAAATAAATGGATTATATTCATAAAATACGAATATTTCTTGCATTCTCTTGTTATATGAGAGAATATCATACGGAGCGGGTAGCCCCTAGTATAGTAAGCAGTCGAATGGGAGACAGCGTGTCCAAAAACACCTATAGGGAGGTGGTCGTTGGCGGACCTCTCCTCGTATTGGTCAAACTTATGATTTTGTCAATACTATATAAAACGCCAATCATATCCATATAAAATTGAATACAGTATATGGATATGAATAAAAAACCATACAAAAATAAAAAAAAAATATGTATAAAAAATTATACATATATTTATATTAAGCAATCGTATGGATGTGGCTTATAGGTATAATACCTATAAGGCATAATAATGTATAATATAGCAAATATACATATAAAAGTGCATGAATTGTATAGATATGGCATATAAGTGACATATTTATGAGAATAGCTAGTAGAATTTGCCCATACACTACTAGCGAAATGAGATATTTATACCTAGTGAGGGCGGCACTAGTACTATAAATTGTGGCAAAATAAATCTTATGCAAATGCATAGGATTTTGTCAATACCGTACAAAAAACTAAGTAAAACGTATGGATATTGAAAAATAAATGGATTATATTCATAAAATACGAATATTTCTTGCATTCTCTTGTTATATGAGAGAATATCATACGGAGCGGGTAGCCCCTAGTATAGTAAGCAGTCGAATGGGAGACAGCGTGTCCAAAAACACCTATAGGGAGGTGGTCGTTGGCGGACCTC
This sequence comes from Drosophila biarmipes, assembly GCF_025231255.1. Lineage (NCBI taxonomy): Eukaryota > Metazoa > Arthropoda > Insecta > Diptera > Drosophilidae > Drosophila > Drosophila biarmipes. The sequence goes on along the minus strand of NW_026114554.1, from coordinate 55,544 downwards.
TCCTCGTATTGGTCAAACTTATGATTTTGTCAATACTATATAAAACGCCAATCATATCCATATAAAAGTGAATACAGTATATGGATATGAATAAAAAACCATACATAAATAAAAAAAAAATATGTATAAAAAATTATACATATATTTATATTAAGCAATCGTATGGATGTGGCTTATAGGTATAATACCTATAAGGCATAATAATGTATAATATAGCAAATATACATATAAAAGTGCATGAATTGTATAGATATGGCATATAAGTGACATATTTATGAGAATAGCTAGTAGAATTTGCCCATACACTACTAGCGAAATGAGATATTTATACCTAGTGAGGGCGGCACTAGTACTATAAATTGTGGCAAAATAAATCTTATGCAAATGCATAGGATTTTGTCAATACCATACATAAACCGTATGGATATTGAGAAGTTAATAGATTACATCTATAATATGAGAAGTATTTTAGTATTCTTATTAAATAAGAGAATACTATAAGGGTGAGTGGCAAAGAGAATTGAATATACCCGAATGGGAGACAGCGTGTCCAAAAACTACTATAGGTGGTGTGGCAAATATGAGGAAGGCAATATATCCATATAATGAAAATAAAAGTGCGTTTTCTTATTATATAAGAGAACACTATATGGGTGAGTGGCAAAGTAAATTGAATATACCCGAATGGGAGACAGCGTGTCCAAAAACTACTATAGGTGGTGTGGCAAATATGAGGAAGGCAATATATCCATATAATGAAAATAAAAGTGCGTTTTCTTATTATATAAGAGAACACTATATGGGTGAGTGGCAAAGTAAATTGAATATACCCGAATGGGAGACAGCGTGTCCAAAAACTACTATAGGTGGTGTGGCAAATATGAGGAAGGCAATATATCCATATAATGAATATAAAAGTGCGTTGTCTTATTATATAAGAGAACACTATATGGGTGAGTGGCAAAGTAAATTGAATATACCCGAATGGGAGACAGCGTGTCCAAAAACTACTATAGGATGGTCAATGGGCCGGCCGTCTGCTATTGACATATGTCAGTAGAGAAGATATTATCCGTCAAATTTGTTTCTTTATTCATTTATTTGAATACGAGACTTGGCTCCGCGGTTAATATTTTAAGCCCAAAGATAATAACGTTGAAACAAAGGCCAAGTTTCTATTGTACATAGAATAACAAATTGTTTCCGAATTTTATCGTTAATTTTAGGAGGTAGGCTAACATGATTTATATTATATGTGTATTATTAAATAATAATAGTACATAAAAGTCTACCAAAGAAATATAAAAATGTAATTATGAATACATTTTCAATATTAATATCAACTTATATTGTTGATAATAAAAAATAGCTATTAAGAGAGTTATTTAAGAAATTATATAATATATAATAAAGAGTATATATATAAATAATATATAAGTATATATTATTTAAGAAATAAATATAGTAGTAATAATTATATATATACACTCGGTTCTATTTTATATATTACCAGAGACTTATATGGATATATATAGATAAATTTTAAATTTATCGTCAAAATACAAATGATTAACTCAATATCTTATATTGGTTAAACAAAAATTGTACATGTGTGGATACAATATATTATGTATGTCGAACAAAAATGATATTTTAGAATGAAATGTGCATATATAAAGAAAATATATGAAAAATAAATATTGTGTTTATAAAGAATATGATTCTTTTTGACATCAATAAAAACTTGTTATTATTAGTGGCGAAACAAGTATAAATTGGAAAACAAACGTATACGAATGCTATATAAAAATGGCCGTATTCGATAGAAATAAAATCTATAACAACATATATATTGCTAATTTCTATTCAAAAAATATGAATGAAATATGAATAAAAACATTATTCTGGTTGATCCTGCCAGTAGTTATATGCTTGTCTCAAAGATTAAGCCATGCATGTCTAAGTACACACGAATTAAAAGTGAAACCGCAAAAGGCTCATTATATCAGTTATGGTTCCTTAGATCGTTAACAGTTACTTGGATAACTGTGGTAATTCTAGAGCTAATACATGCAATTAAAACATGAACCTTATGGAACATGTGCTTTTATTAGGCTAAAACCAAGCGATCGCAAGATCGTTATATTGGTTGAACTCTAGATAACATGCAGATCGTATGGTCTTGTACCGACGACAGATCTTTCAAATGTCTGCCCTATCAACTTTTGATGGTAGTATCTAGGACTACCATGGTTGCAACGGGTAACGGGGAATCAGGGTTCGATTCCGGAGAGGGAGCCTGAGAAACGGCTACCACATCTAAGGAAGGCAGCAGGCGCGTAAATTACCCACTCCCAGCTCGGGGAGGTAGTGACGAAAAATAACAATACAGGACTCATATCCGAGGCCCTGTAATTGGAATGAGTACACTTTAAATCCTTTAACAAGGACCAATTGGAGGGCAAGTCTGGTGCCAGCAGCCGCGGTAATTCCAGCTCCAATAGCGTATATTAAAGTTGTTGCGGTTAAAACGTTCGTAGTTGAACTTGTGCTTCATACGGGTAGTACAACTTACAATTGTGGTTAGTACTATACCTTTATGTATGTAAGCGTATTACCGGTGGAGTTCTTACATGTGCTTAGATACTTGTATTTTTTCATATGTTCCTCCTATTTAAAAACCTGCATTAGTGCTCTTAAACGAGTGTTATTGTGGGCCGGTACAATTACTTTGAACAAATTAGAGTGCTTAAAGCAGGCTTCAAATGCCTGAATATTCTGTGCATGGGATAATGAAATAAGACCTCTGTTCTGCTTTCATTGGTTTTCAGATCAAGAGGTAATGATTAATAGAAGCAGTTTGGGGGCATTAGTATTACGACGCGAGAGGTGAAATTCTTGGACCGTCGTAAGACTAACTTAAGCGAAAGCATTTGCCAAAGATGTTTTCATTAATCAAGAACGAAAGTTAGAGGTTCGAAGGCGATCAGATACCGCCCTAGTTCTAACCATAAACGATGCCAGCTAGCAATTGGGTGTAGCTACTTTTATGGCTCTCTCAGTCGCTTCCCGGGAAACCAAAGCTTTTGGGCTCCGGGGGAAGTATGGTTGCAAAGCTGAAACTTAAAGGAATTGACGGAAGGGCACCACCAGGAGTGGAGCCTGCGGCTTAATTTGACTCAACACGGGAAAACTTACCAGGTCCGAACATAAGTGTGTAAGACAGATTGATAGCTCTTTCTCGAATCTATGGGTGGTGGTGCATGGCCGTTCTTAGTTCGTGGAGTGATTTGTCTGGTTAATTCCGATAACGAACGAGACTCAAATATATTAAATAGATATCTTCAGGATTATGGTGTTGAAGCTTATATAGCCTTCATTCATGGTGGCAGTAAAATGTTTATTGTGTTTGAATGTGTTTATATAAGTGGAGCCGTACCTGTTGGTTTGTCCCATTATAAGGACACTAGCTTCTTAAATGGACAAATTGCGTCTAGCAATAATGAGATTGAGCAATAACAGGTCTGTGATGCCCTTAGATGTCCTGGGCTGCACGCGCGCTACAATGAAAGTATCAACGTGTATTTCCTAGACCGAGAGGTCCGGGTAAACCGCTGAACCACTTTCATGCTTGGGATTGTGAACTGAAACTGTTCACATGAACTTGGAATTCCCAGTAAGTGTGAGTCATTAACTCGCATTGATTACGTCCCTGCCCTTTGTACACACCGCCCGTCGCTACTACCGATTGAATTATTTAGTGAGGTCTCCGGACGTGATCACTGTGACGCCTTGCGTGTTACGGTTGTTTCGCAAAAGTTGACCGAACTTGATTATTTAGAGGAAGTAAAAGTCGTAACAAGGTTTCCGTAGGTGAACCTGCGGAAGGATCATTAATGTTTTAATATCCTTACCGTTAATAAAATATTTGTTTATATTATAATAAATACATTATAGTATTACAAATAAAATATGAATTGCCAAAATGTATATGAGATCTATTATAGATCAAATGAAATTTCGAACAAGCAAATCGAAATAATGCAAATATTAAAATTATATATTGTATTTAATACATATGAGAGAAATTAATAAGCAGCCAAAGCAAACAAATAAAAATTCGAACAAGCAAATCGAATTATTAAAATAATAATATTAAATTATTATTGTATATCCTTACCGTTAATAAAATATTTGTTTATATTATAATAAATACATTATAATAATACAAATAAAATATGAATTGCCAAAATGTATATGAGATCTAATATAGATCAAATAAAATTTCGAACAAGCAAATCGAAATAATGCAAATATTAAAATTATATATTGTATTTAATACATATGAGAGAAATAATAAGCAGCCAAAGCAAACAAATAAAAATTCGAACAAGCAAATCGAATTATTAAAATAATAATATTAAATTATTATTGTATATCCTTACCGTTAATAAAATATTTGTTTATATTATAATAAATACATTATAATAATACAAATAAAATATGAATTGCCAAAATGTATATGAGATCTAATATAGATCAAATAAAATTTCGAACAAGCAAATCGAAATAATGCAAATATTAAAATTATATATTGTATTTAATACATATGAGAGAAATAATAAGCAGCCAAAGCAAACAAATAAAAATTCGAACAAGCAAATCGAATTATTAAAATAATAATATTAAATTATTATTGTATATCCTTACCGTTAATAAAATATTTGTTTATATTATAATAAATACATTATAGTAATACAAATAAAATATGAATTGCCAAAATGTATATGATCTAATATAGATCAAATGAAATTTCGAACAAGCAAATCGAAATAATGCAAATATTAAAATTATATATTGTATTTAATACATATGAGAGAAATAATAAGCAGCCAAAACAAACAAATAAAAATTCGAACAAGCAAATCGAATTATTAAAATAATAATATTAAATTATTATTGTATATAAACACAATTAAAATACTGTGTGTATATGGACCATAATATACACGCGTTGCGATATGTATTGTTCATCTCAGTTATGCGCATACATTGGATAATGCAACAACCTAAAATGTACAATGTTGTACCTGGTTTTATACAGGTTAATGTTTTATATAAATTTCAATTTATATCTCTAAAAAAGTATTAATATATATATATATATATATTTATTTACAATAAATGCAATTTAAAAAGAAATACTTTGATATATATTGGTTATATAAAACTAAGACATTTCGCAGCATTCGTTTTAGGTATAAAAATAAATTTATTGAAGGAATTGATATATGCCAGTAAAATGGTGTATTTTTAATTTCTTTCAATAAAAACATATTTGACAAAATTAAGAAACCAATTTATAAAACTCTAAGCGGTGGATCACTCGGCTCATGGGTCGATGAAGAACGCAGCAAACTGTGCGTCATCGTGTGAACTGCAGGACACATGAACATCGACATTTTGAACGCATATCGCAGTCCATGCTGTTATGTACTTTAATTAATTTTATAGTGCTGCTTGGACTACATATGGTTGAGGGTTGTAAGACTATGCTAATTAAGTTGCTTATACAAATTTTATAATGAAATTTTATAAGCATATGGTATATTATTGGATAATAATAATTTAATTATTTTATTCATAATATTAAAAAATATATGAAAAACATTATCTCACATTAGTAAATAATTTGAATGTGAAAAACGAAGAGAAATATTTTCTTTTTCAATCAAATGATACTGAGAAATGTCTAGCATAAAAATTTATCTAGAATTGTCTCTTATTAATGATTAGAAAATAGAAAACCGTTGACAATATTATTGTTCTTCGTTGATTCGTTAAATCAAACAAATGCCATTTATATACAGATATTATTAATATAACGAATTTAATAAAATGTTTTATCATTATATATAAAGAATTAATTGCATATAAAAGTTATACACAACCTCAACTCATATGGGACTACCCCCTGAATTTAAGCATATTAATTAGGGGAGGAAAAGAAACTAACAAGGATTTTCTTAGTAGCGGCGAGCGAAAAGAAATCAGTTCAGCACTAAGTCACTTTGTCTATATGGCAAATGTGAGATGCAGTGTATGGAGCGTCAATATTCTAGTATGAGAAATTAACGATTTAAGTCCTTCTTAAATGAGGCCATTTACCCATAGAGGGTGCCAGGCCCGTATAACGTTAATGATTACTAGATGATGTTTCCAAAGAGTCGTGTTGCTTGATAGTGCAGCACTAAGTGGGTGGTAAACTCCATCTAAAACTAAATATAACCATGAGACCGATAGTAAACAAGTACCGTGAGGGAAAGTTGAAAAGAACTCTGAATAGAGAGTTAAACAGTACGTGAAACTGCTTAGAGGTTAAGCCCGATGAACCTGAATATCCGTTATGGAAAATTCATCATTAGAATTGTAATATTTAAACAATATTATGATAATAGTGTGCATTTTTTCCATATAAGGACATTGTAATCTATTAGCATACCAAATTTATCATAAAATATAACTTATAGTTTATTCAAATTAATTTGCTTGCATTTTAACACAGAATAAATGTTATTAATTTGATAAAGTGCTGATAGATTTATATGAATACAGTGCGTTAATTTTTCGGAATTATATAATGGCATAATTATCATTGATTTTTGTGTTTATTATATGCACTTGTAGGATTAACAATGCGAAAGATTCAGGATACCTTCGGGACCCGTCTTGAAACACGGACCAAGGAGTCTAACATATGTGCAAGTTATTGGGATATAAACCTAATAGCGTAATTAACTTGACTAATAATGGGATTAGTTTTTTAACTATTTATAGCTAATTAACACAATCCCGGGGCGTTCTATATAGTTATGTATAATGATATTTATATTATTTATGCCTCTAACTGGAACGTACCTTGAGCATATATGCTGTGACCCGAAAGATGGTGAACTATACTTGATCAGGTTGAAGTCAGGGGAAACCCTGATGGAAGACCGAAACAGTTCTGACGTGCAAATCGATTGTCAGAATTGAGTATAGGGGCGAAAGACCAATCGAACCATCTAGTAGCTGGTTCCTTCCGAAGTTTCCCTCAGGATAGCTGGTGCATTTTAATATTATATAAAATAATCTTATCTGGTAAAGCGAATGATTAGAGGCCTTAGGGTCGAAACGATCTTAACCTATTCTCAAACTTTAAATGGGTAAGAACCTTAACTTTCTTGATATGAAGTTCAAGGTTATGATATAATGTGCCCAGTGGGCCACTTTTGGTAAGCAGAACTGGCGCTGTGGGATGAACCAAACGTAATGTTACGGTGCCCAAATTAACAACTCATGCAGATACCATGAAAGGCGTTGGTTGCTTAAAACAGCAGGACGGTGATCATGGAAGTCGAAATCCGCTAAGGAGTGTGTAACAACTCACCTGCCGAAGCAACTAGCCCTTAAAATGGATGGCGCTTAAGTTGTATACCTATACATTACCGCTAAAGTAGATGATTTATATTACTTGTAATATAAATTTTGAAACTTTAGTGAGTAGGAAGGTACAATGGTATGCGTAGAAGTGTTTGGCGTAAGCCTGCATGGAGCTGCCATTGGTACAGATCTTGGTGGTAGTAGCAAATAATCGAATGAGACCTTGGAGGACTGAAGTGGAGAAGGGTTTCGTGTGAACAGTGGTTGATCACGAGTTAGTCGGTCCTAAGTTCAAGGCGAAAGCCGAAAATTTTCAAGTAAAATACAAATGCCAAACAAATATATATATTATATAAAATCTAGCTAAATTAATATACTTGAATAATTTTGAACGAAAGGGAATACGGTTCCAATTCCGTAACCTGTTGAGTATCCGTTTGTTATTAAATATGGGCCTCGTGCTCATCCTGGCAACAGGAACGACCATAAAGAAGCCGTCGAGAGATATCGGAAGAGTTTTCTTTTCTGTTTTATAGCCGTACTACCATGGAAGTCTTTCGCAGAGAGATATGGTAGATGGGCTAGAAGAGCATGACATATACTGTTGTGTCGATATTTTCTCCTCGGACCTTGAAAATTTATGGTGGGGACACGCAAACTTCTCAACAGGCCGTACCAATATCCGCAGCTGGTCTCCAAGGTGAAGAGTCTCTAGTCGATAGAATAATGTAGGTAAGGGAAGTCGGCAAATTAGATCCGTAACTTCGGGATAAGGATTGGCTCTGAAGATTGAGATAGTCGGGCTTGATTGGGAAACAATAACATGGTTTATGTGCTCGTTCTGGGTAAATAGAGTTTCTAGCATTTATGTTAGTTACTTGTTCCCCGGATAGTTTAGTTACGTAGCCAATTGTGGAACTTTCTTGCTAAAATTTTTAAGAATACTAATTGGGTTAAACCAATTAGTTCTTATTAATTATAACGATTATCAATTAACAATCAATTCAGAACTGGCACGGACTTGGGGAATCCGACTGTCTAATTAAAACAAAGCATTGTGATGGCCCTAGCGGGTGTTGACACAATGTGATTTCTGCCCAGTGCTCTGAATGTCAAAGTGAAGAAATTCAAGTAAGCGCGGGTCAACGGCGGGAGTAACTATGACTCTCTTAAGGTAGCCAAATGCCTCGTCATCTAATTAGTGACGCGCATGAATGGATTAACGAGATTCCTACTGTCCCTATCTACTATCTAGCGAAACCACAGCCAAGGGAACGGGCTTGGAATAATTAGCGGGGAAAGAAGACCCTTTTGAGCTTGACTCTAATCTGGCAGTGTAAGGAGACATAAGAGGTGTAGAATAAGTGGGAGATATTAGACCTCGGTTTGGTATCGCCAATGAAATACCACTACTCTTATTGTTTCCTTACTTACTTGATTAAATGGAACGTGTATCATTTCCTAGCCATTATACGGATATATTTATTATATCTTATGGTATTGGGTTTTGATGCAAGCTTCTTGATCAAAGTATCACGAGTTTGTTATATAATCGCAAACAAATTCTTTAATAAAACGGTGCATTTATGTATTTTTGATTTGAAAATTTGGTATAACTCCAATTACTCAGGTATGATCCAATTCAAGGACATTGCCAGGTAGGGAGTTTGACTGGGGCGGTACATCTCTCAAATAATAACGGAGGTGTCCCAAGGCCAGCTCAGTGCGGACAGAAACCACACATAGAGCAAAAGGGCAAATGCTGACTTGATCTCGGTGTTCAGTACACACAGGGACAGCAAAAGCTCGGCCTATCGATCCTTTTGGTTTAAAGAGTTTTTAACAAGAGGTGTCAGAAAAGTTACCATAGGGATAACTGGCTTGTGGCGGCCAAGCGTTCATAGCGACGTCGCTTTTTGATCCTTCGATGTCGGCTCTTCCTATCATTGTGAAGCAAAATTCACCAAGCGTTGGATTGTTCACCCATGCAAGGGAACGTGAGCTGGGTTTAGACCGTCGTGAGACAGGTTAGTTTTACCCTACTAATGACAAAACGTTGTTGCGACAGCATTCCTGCGTAGTACGAGAGGAACCGCAGGTACGGACCAATGGCACAATACTTGTTCGAGCGAACAGTGGTATGACGCTACGTCCGTTGGATTATGCCTGAACGCCTCTAAGGTCGTATCCGTGCTGGACTGCAATGATAAATAAGGGGCAATTTGCATTGTATGGCTTCTAAACCATTTAAAGTTTATAATTTACTTTTTAAACGACAATGGATGTGATGCCAATGTAATTTGTAACATAGTAAATTGGGAGGATCTTTGATCACCTGATGCCGCGCTAGTTACATATAAAAGCATTATTTAATACAATGACAAAGCCTAGAATCAATTGTAAACGACTTTTGTAACAGGCAAGGTGTTGTAAGTGGTTGAGCAGCTGCCATACTGCGATCCACTGAAGCTTATCCTTTGCTTGATGATTCGATAATAAAATTGCATAATTTATTTGTTGTGTTGAACTTCTTATATAAAGTTCAACCAACAATCTATTTGTATGCATTGATTGTTTGCTTGGCTTTGTGGCGAATTTTTAATCCTTTATATATTACATTCCTAAGGTCTAGATTTTCAAGTAAGAGACCAATTTGATTAACATATCAATATAAGTACAACTCGACCATCTAATAATAACAATATGAATCGTCATCTTATTAGTGACGCGAAGATTGGCAAACATATAATATAAAAATATTCCTAAGGTCTAGATTTTCAAGTAAGAGACCAATTTGATTAACATATCAATATAAGTACAACTCGACCATCTAATAATAACAATATGAATCGTCATCTTATTAGTGACGCGAAGATTGGCAAACATATAATATAAAAATATTCCTAAGGTCTAGATTTTCAAGTAAGAGACCAATTTGATTAACATATCAATATAAGTACAACTCGACCATCTAATAATAACAATATGAATCGTCATCTTATTAGTGACGCGAAGATTGGCAAACATATAATATAAAAATATTCCTAAGGTCTAGATTTTCAAGTAAGAGACCAATTTGATTAACATATCAATATAAGTACAACTCGACCATCTAATAATAATATGAATCGTCATCTTATTAGTGACGCGAAGATTGGCAAACATATAATATAAAAATATTCCTAAGGTCTAGATTTTCAAGTAAGAGACCAATTTGATTAACATATCAATATAAGTACAACTCGACCATCTAATAATAATATGAATCGTCATCTTATTAGTGACGCGAAGATTGGCAAACATATAATATAAAAATATTCCTAAGGTCTAGATTTTCAAGTAAGAGACCAATTTGATTAACATATCAATATAAGTACAACTCGACCATCTAATAATAACAATATGAATCGTCATCTTTTTAGTGACGCGAAGATTGGCAAACATATAATATAAAAATATTCCTAAGGTCTAGAATCTTAAGCAATAGACCAATTCAACTAAGAGTTGACATATAAAAATATGTTCCTTTTAATGTTAGCAAAATTTTATCGTCACATACTGTTAGTGACGCGAACGTTTTTTTCTCCATGTTTATATGAATGTTTATTCAAAGGTAGAAAGGCAGGATCGTTATTTTATAAGTGAAGCGATAAAAAAATATTATGCAATAGGACATCTATTTATAAATATTTTTAAGTCTTAGAAATTCAAGTAAAGAGATTCAAGAAATTCATTCAACTTAGAGCGCACATATAATTAAAACTATTCCTGAGGTTTAGAAACCAAATTAAATAAAGAGGACATATAAACGTATGTGGTATTTTGATGGTAGTAAAAATGTATCGCGATATTATTAGTGACGCGACCAATTTTTATACTCTTTGCTCCATGTGCAAATATATCTAGTGTTTAGATAGTCAATTAAAAATGACAATTTTAACTAAAAGACTTAAAAAAGTGTTTGTCAAACTTATAATTTTGTCAATACTATATAAAACGCCAATCATATCCTTATAAAAGTAAATACGGTATATGGTTATAAATACAAAACCATATATAAATAAAAAAATGAAATCGTATGTATATGGCTTATAGGTATAATACCTATAAGGCATAATAATGTATAATATTAGCAAATATACATATAAAAGTGCATAAATTGTATAGATATGGCATAAAGAAGGCATTTATGAGAATAGCTAGTAGAATTTGCCCATACACTACTAGCGAAATGAGATATTTATACCTAGTGAGGGCGGCACTAGTACTATAAATTGTGGCAAAATAAATCTTATGCAAATGCATAGGATTTTGTCAATACCGTACAAAAAACTAAGTAAAACGTATGGATATTGAAAAATAAATGGATTATATTCATAAAATACGAATATTTCTTGCATTCTCTTGTTATACGAGAGAATATCATACGGAGCGGGCAGCCCCTAGTATAGTAAGCAGTCGAATGGGAGACAGCGTGTCCAAAAACACCTATAGGGAGGTGGTCGTTGGCGGACCTCTCCTCGTATTGGTCAAACTTATGATTTTGTCAATACTATATAAAACGCCAATCATATCCATATAAAAGTGAATACAGTATATGGATATGAATAAAAAACCATACATAAATAAAAAAAAATATGTATAAAAAATTATACATATATTTATATTAAGCAATCGTATGGATGTGGCTTATAGGTATAATACCTATAAGGCATAATAATGTATAATATAGCAAATATACATATAAAAGTGCATGAATTGTATAGATATGGCATATAAGTGACATATTTATGAGAATAGCTAGTAGAATTTGCCCATACACTACTAGCGAAATGAGATATTTATACCTAGTGAGGGCGGCACTAGTACTATAAATTGTGGCAAAATAAATCTTATGCAAATGCATAGGATTTTGTCAATACCGTACAAAAAACTAAGTAAAACGTATGGATATTGAAAAATAAATGGATTATATTCATAAAATACGAATATTTCTTGCATTCTCTTGTTATATGAGAGAATATCATACGGAGCGGGTAGCCCCTAGTATAGTAAGCAGTCGAATGGGAGACAGCGTGTCCAAAAACACCTATAGGGAGGTGGTCGTTGGCGGACCTCTCCTCGTATTGGTCAAACTTATGATTTTGTCAATACTATATAAAACGCCAATCATATCCATATAAAAGTGAATACAGTATATGGATATGAATAAAAAACCATACATAAATAAAAAAAAATATGTATAAAAAATTATACATATATTTATATTAAGCAATCGTATGGATGTGGCTTATAGGTATAATACCTATAAGGCATAATAATGTATAATATAGCAAATATACATATAAAAGTGCATGAATTGTATAGATATGGCATATAAGTGACATATTTATGAGAATAGCTAGTAGAATTTGCCCATACACTACTAGCGAAATGAGATATTTATACCTAGTGAGGGCGGCACTAGTACTATAAATTGTGGCAAAATAAATCTTATGCAAATGCATAGGATTTTGTCAATACCGTACAAAAAACTAAGTAAAACGTATGGATATTGAAAAATAAATGGATTATATTCATAAAATACGAATATTTCTTGCATTCTCTTGTTATATGAGAGAATATCATACGGAGCGGGTAGCCCCTAGTATAGTAAGCAGTCGAATGGGAGACAGCGTGTCCAAAAACACCTATAGGGAGGTGGTCGTTGGCGGACCTCTCCTCGTATTGGTCAAACTTATGATTTTGTCAATACTATATAAAACGCCAATCATATCCATATAAAATTGAATACAGTATATGGATATGAATAAAAAACCATACAAAAATAAAAAAAAAATATGTATAAAAAATTATACATATATTTATATTAAGCAATCGTATGGATGTGGCTTATAGGTATAATACCTATAAGGCATAATAATGTATAATATAGCAAATATACATATAAAAGTGCATGAATTGTATAGATATGGCATATAAGTGACATATTTATGAGAATAGCTAGTAGAATTTGCCCATACACTACTAGCGAAATGAGATATTTATACCTAGTGAGGGCGGCACTAGTACTATAAATTGTGGCAAAATAAATCTTATGCAAATGCATAGGATTTTGTCAATACCGTACAAAAAACTAAGTAAAACGTATGGATATTGAAAAATAAATGGATTATATTCATAAAATACGAATATTTCTTGCATTCTCTTGTTATATGAGAGAATATCATACGGAGCGGGTAGCCCCTAGTATAGTAAGCAGTCGAATGGGAGACAGCGTGTCCAAAAACACCTATAGGGAGGTGGTCGTTGGCGGACCTCTCCTCGTATTGGTCAAACTTATGATTTTGTCAATACTATATAAAACGCCAATCATATCCATATAAAAGTGAATACAGTATATGGATATGAATAAAAAACCATACATAAATAAAAAAAAAATATGTATAAAAAATTATACATATATTTATATTAAGCAATCGTATGGATGTGGCTTATAGGTATAATACCTATAAGGCATAATAATGTATAATATAGCAAATATACATATAAAAGTGCATGAATTGTATAGATATGGCATATAAGTGACATATTTATGAGAATAGCTAGTAGAATTTGCCCATACACTACTAGCGAAATGAGATATTTATACCTAGTGAGGGCGGCACTAGTACTATAAATTGTGGCAAAATAAATCTTATGCAAATGCATAGGATTTTGTCAATACCATACATAAACCGTATGGATATTGAGAAGTTAATAGATTACATCTATAATATGAGAAGTATTTTAGTATTCTTATTAAATAAGAGAATACTATAAGGGTGAGTGGCAAAGAGAATTGAATATACCCGAATGGGAGACAGCGTGTCCAAAAACTACTATAGGTGGTGTGGCAAATATGAGGAAGGCAATATATCCATATAATGAAAATAAAAGTGCGTTTTCTTATTATATAAGAGAACACTATATGGGTGAGTGGCAAAGTAAATTGAATATACCCGAATGGGAGACAGCGTGTCCAAAAACTACTATAGGTGGTGTGGCAAATATGAGGAAGGCAATATATCCATATAATGAAAATAAAAGTGCGTTTTCTTATTATATAAGAGAACACTATATGGGTGAGTGGCAAAGTAAATTGAATATACCCGAATGGGAGACAGCGTGTCCAAAAACTACTATAGGTGGTGTGGCAAATATGAGGAAGGCAATATATCCATATAATGAATATAAAAGTGCGTTGTCTTATTATATAAGAGAACACTATATGGGTGAGTGGCAAAGTAAATTGAATATACCCGAATGGGAGACAGCGTGTCCAAAAACTACTATAGGATGGTCAATGGGCCGGCCGTCTGCTATTGACATATGTCAGTAGAGAAGATATTATCCGTCAAATTTGTTTCTTTATTCATTTATTTGAATACGAGACTTGGCTCCGCGGTTAATATTTTAAGCCCAAAGATAATAACGTTGAAACAAAGGCCAAGTTTCTATTGTACATAGAATAACAAATTGTTTCCGAATTTTATCGTTAATTTTAGGAGGTAGGCTAACATGATTTATATTATATGTGTATTATTAAATAATAATAGTACATAAAAGTCTACCAAAGAAATATAAAAATGTAATTATGAATACATTTTCAATATTAATATCAACTTATATTGTTGATAATAAAAAATAGCTATTAAGAGAGTTATTTAAGAAATTATATAATATATAATAAAGAGTATATATATAAATAATATATAAGTATATATTATTTAAGAAATAAATATAGTAGTAATAATTATATATATACACTCGGTTCTATTTTATATATTACCAGAGACTTATATGGATATATATAGATAAATTTTAAATTTATCGTCAAAATACAAATGATTAACTCAATATCTTATATTGGTTAAACAAAAATTGTACATGTGTGGATACAATATATTATGTATGTCGAACAAAAATGATATTTTAGAATGAAATGTGCATATATAAAGAAAATATATGAAAAATAAATATTGTGTTTATAAAGAATATGATTCTTTTTGACATCAATAAAAACTTGTTATTATTAGTGGCGAAACAAGTATAAATTGGAAAACAAACGTATACGAATGCTATATAAAAATGGCCGTATTCGATAGAAATAAAATCTATAACAACATATATATTGCTAATTTCTATTCAAAAAATATGAATGAAATATGAATAAAAACATTATTCTGGTTGATCCTGCCAGTAGTTATATGCTTGTCTCAAAGATTAAGCCATGCATGTCTAAGTACACACGAATTAAAAGTGAAACCGCAAAAGGCTCATTATATCAGTTATGGTTCCTTAGATCGTTAACAGTTACTTGGATAACTGTGGTAATTCTAGAGCTAATACATGCAATTAAAACATGAACCTTATGGAACATGTGCTTTTATTAGGCTAAAACCAAGCGATCGCAAGATCGTTATATTGGTTGAACTCTAGATAACATGCAGATCGTATGGTCTTGTACCGACGACAGATCTTTCAAATGTCTGCCCTATCAACTTTTGATGGTAGTATCTAGGACTACCATGGTTGCAACGGGTAACGGGGAATCAGGGTTCGATTCCGGAGAGGGAGCCTGAGAAACGGCTACCACATCTAAGGAAGGCAGCAGGCGCGTAAATTACCCACTCCCAGCTCGGGGAGGTAGTGACGAAAAATAACAATACAGGACTCATATCCGAGGCCCTGTAATTGGAATGAGTACACTTTAAATCCTTTAACAAGGACCAATTGGAGGGCAAGTCTGGTGCCAGCAGCCGCGGTAATTCCAGCTCCAATAGCGTATATTAAAGTTGTTGCGGTTAAAACGTTCGTAGTTGAACTTGTGCTTCATACGGGTAGTACAACTTACAATTGTGGTTAGTACTATACCTTTATGTATGTAAGCGTATTACCGGTGGAGTTCTTACATGTGCTTAGATACTTGTATTTTTTCATATGTTCCTCCTATTTAAAAACCTGCATTAGTGCTCTTAAACGAGTGTTATTGTGGGCCGGTACAATTACTTTGAACAAATTAGAGTGCTTAAAGCAGGCTTCAAATGCCTGAATATTCTGTGCATGGGATAATGAAATAAGACCTCTGTTCTGCTTTCATTGGTTTTCAGATCAAGAGGTAATGATTAATAGAAGCAGTTTGGGGGCATTAGTATTACGACGCGAGAGGTGAAATTCTTGGACCGTCGTAAGACTAACTTAAGCGAAAGCATTTGCCAAAGATGTTTTCATTAATCAAGAACGAAAGTTAGAGGTTCGAAGGCGATCAGATACCGCCCTAGTTCTAACCATAAACGATGCCAGCTAGCAATTGGGTGTAGCTACTTTTATGGCTCTCTCAGTCGCTTCCCGGGAAACCAAAGCTTTTGGGCTCCGGGGGAAGTATGGTTGCAAAGCTGAAACTTAAAGGAATTGACGGAAGGGCACCACCAGGAGTGGAGCCTGCGGCTTAATTTGACTCAACACGGGAAAACTTACCAGGTCCGAACATAAGTGTGTAAGACAGATTGATAGCTCTTTCTCGAATCTATGGGTGGTGGTGCATGGCCGTTCTTAGTTCGTGGAGTGATTTGTCTGGTTAATTCCGATAACGAACGAGACTCAAATATATTAAATAGATATCTTCAGGATTATGGTGTTGAAGCTTATATAGCCTTCATTCATGGTGGCAGTAAAATGTTTATTGTGTTTGAATGTGTTTATATAAGTGGAGCCGTACCTGTTGGTTTGTCCCATTATAAGGACACTAGCTTCTTAAATGGACAAATTGCGTCTAGCAATAATGAGATTGAGCAATAACAGGTCTGTGATGCCCTTAGATGTCCTGGGCTGCACGCGCGCTACAATGAAAGTATCAACGTGTATTTCCTAGACCGAGAGGTCCGGGTAAACCGCTGAACCACTTTCATGCTTGGGATTGTGAACTGAAACTGTTCACATGAACTTGGAATTCCCAGTAAGTGTGAGTCATTAACTCGCATTGATTACGTCCCTGCCCTTTGTACACACCGCCCGTCGCTACTACCGATTGAATTATTTAGTGAGGTCTCCGGACGTGATCACTGTGACGCCTTGCGTGTTACGGTTGTTTCGCAAAAGTTGACCGAACTTGATTATTTAGAGGAAGTAAAAGTCGTAACAAGGTTTCCGTAGGTGAACCTGCGGAAGGATCATTAATGTTTTAATATCCTTACCGTTAATAAAATATTTGTTTATATTATAATAAATACATTATAGTATTACAAATAAAATATGAATTGCCAAAATGTATATGAGATCTATTATAGATCAAATGAAATTTCGAACAAGCAAATCGAAATAATGCAAATATTAAAATTATATATTGTATTTAATACATATGAGAGAAATTAATAAGCAGCCAAAGCAAACAAATAAAAATTCGAACAAGCAAATCGAATTATTAAAATAATAATATTAAATTATTATTGTATATCCTTACCGTTAATAAAATATTTGTTTATATTATAATAAATACATTATAATAATACAAATAAAATATGAATTGCCAAAATGTATATGAGATCTAATATAGATCAAATAAAATTTCGAACAAGCAAATCGAAATAATGCAAATATTAAAATTATATATTGTATTTAATACATATGAGAGAAATAATAAGCAGCCAAAGCAAACAAATAAAAATTCGAACAAGCAAATCGAATTATTAAAATAATAATATTAAATTATTATTGTATATCCTTACCGTTAATAAAATATTTGTTTATATTATAATAAATACATTATAATAATACAAATAAAATATGAATTGCCAAAATGTATATGAGATCTAATATAGATCAAATAAAATTTCGAACAAGCAAATCGAAATAATGCAAATATTAAAATTATATATTGTATTTAATACATATGAGAGAAATAATAAGCAGCCAAAGCAAACAAATAAAAATTCGAACAAGCAAATCGAATTATTAAAATAATAATATTAAATTATTATTGTATATCCTTACCGTTAATAAAATATTTGTTTATATTATAATAAATACATTATAGTAATACAAATAAAATATGAATTGCCAAAATGTATATGATCTAATATAGATCAAATGAAATTTCGAACAAGCAAATCGAAATAATGCAAATATTAAAATTATATATTGTATTTAATACATATGAGAGAAATAATAAGCAGCCAAAACAAACAAATAAAAATTCGAACAAGCAAATCGAATTATTAAAATAATAATATTAAATTATTATTGTATATAAACACAATTAAAATACTGTGTGTATATGGACCATAATATACACGCGTTGCGATATGTATTGTTCATCTCAGTTATGCGCATACATTGGATAATGCAACAACCTAAAATGTACAATGTTGTACCTGGTTTTATACAGGTTAATGTTTTATATAAATTTCAATTTATATCTCTAAAAAAGTATTAATATATATATATATATATATTTATTTACAATAAATGCAATTTAAAAAGAAATACTTTGATATATATTGGTTATATAAAACTAAGACATTTCGCAGCATTCGTTTTAGGTATAAAAATAAATTTATTGAAGGAATTGATATATGCCAGTAAAATGGTGTATTTTTAATTTCTTTCAATAAAAACATATTTGACAAAATTAAGAAACCAATTTATAAAACTCTAAGCGGTGGATCACTCGGCTCATGGGTCGATGAAGAACGCAGCAAACTGTGCGTCATCGTGTGAACTGCAGGACACATGAACATCGACATTTTGAACGCATATCGCAGTCCATGCTGTTATGTACTTTAATTAATTTTATAGTGCTGCTTGGACTACATATGGTTGAGGGTTGTAAGACTATGCTAATTAAGTTGCTTATACAAATTTTATAATGAAATTTTATAAGCATATGGTATATTATTGGATAATAATAATTTAATTATTTTATTCATAATATTAAAAAATATATGAAAAACATTATCTCACATTAGTAAATAATTTGAATGTGAAAAACGAAGAGAAATATTTTCTTTTTCAATCAAATGATACTGAGAAATGTCTAGCATAAAAATTTATCTAGAATTGTCTCTTATTAATGATTAGAAAATAGAAAACCGTTGACAATATTATTGTTCTTCGTTGATTCGTTAAATCAAACAAATGCCATTTATATACAGATATTATTAATATAACGAATTTAATAAAATGTTTTATCATTATATATAAAGAATTAATTGCATATAAAAGTTATACACAACCTCAACTCATATGGGACTACCCCCTGAATTTAAGCATATTAATTAGGGGAGGAAAAGAAACTAACAAGGATTTTCTTAGTAGCGGCGAGCGAAAAGAAATCAGTTCAGCACTAAGTCACTTTGTCTATATGGCAAATGTGAGATGCAGTGTATGGAGCGTCAATATTCTAGTATGAGAAATTAACGATTTAAGTCCTTCTTAAATGAGGCCATTTACCCATAGAGGGTGCCAGGCCCGTATAACGTTAATGATTACTAGATGATGTTTCCAAAGAGTCGTGTTGCTTGATAGTGCAGCACTAAGTGGGTGGTAAACTCCATCTAAAACTAAATATAACCATGAGACCGATAGTAAACAAGTACCGTGAGGGAAAGTTGAAAAGAACTCTGAATAGAGAGTTAAACAGTACGTGAAACTGCTTAGAGGTTAAGCCCGATGAACCTGAATATCCGTTATGGAAAATTCATCATTAGAATTGTAATATTTAAACAATATTATGATAATAGTGTGCATTTTTTCCATATAAGGACATTGTAATCTATTAGCATACCAAATTTATCATAAAATATAACTTATAGTTTATTCAAATTAATTTGCTTGCATTTTAACACAGAATAAATGTTATTAATTTGATAAAGTGCTGATAGATTTATATGAATACAGTGCGTTAATTTTTCGGAATTATATAATGGCATAATTATCATTGATTTTTGTGTTTATTATATGCACTTGTAGGATTAACAATGCGAAAGATTCAGGATACCTTCGGGACCCGTCTTGAAACACGGACCAAGGAGTCTAACATATGTGCAAGTTATTGGGATATAAACCTAATAGCGTAATTAACTTGACTAATAATGGGATTAGTTTTTTAACTATTTATAGCTAATTAACACAATCCCGGGGCGTTCTATATAGTTATGTATAATGATATTTATATTATTTATGCCTCTAACTGGAACGTACCTTGAGCATATATGCTGTGACCCGAAAGATGGTGAACTATACTTGATCAGGTTGAAGTCAGGGGAAACCCTGATGGAAGACCGAAACAGTTCTGACGTGCAAATCGATTGTCAGAATTGAGTATAGGGGCGAAAGACCAATCGAACCATCTAGTAGCTGGTTCCTTCCGAAGTTTCCCTCAGGATAGCTGGTGCATTTTAATATTATATAAAATAATCTTATCTGGTAAAGCGAATGATTAGAGGCCTTAGGGTCGAAACGATCTTAACCTATTCTCAAACTTTAAATGGGTAAGAACCTTAACTTTCTTGATATGAAGTTCAAGGTTATGATATAATGTGCCCAGTGGGCCACTTTTGGTAAGCAGAACTGGCGCTGTGGGATGAACCAAACGTAATGTTACGGTGCCCAAATTAACAACTCATGCAGATACCATGAAAGGCGTTGGTTGCTTAAAACAGCAGGACGGTGATCATGGAAGTCGAAATCCGCTAAGGAGTGTGTAACAACTCACCTGCCGAAGCAACTAGCCCTTAAAATGGATGGCGCTTAAGTTGTATACCTATACATTACCGCTAAAGTAGATGATTTATATTACTTGTAATATAAATTTTGAAACTTTAGTGAGTAGGAAGGTACAATGGTATGCGTAGAAGTGTTTGGCGTAAGCCTGCATGGAGCTGCCATTGGTACAGATCTTGGTGGTAGTAGCAAATAATCGAATGAGACCTTGGAGGACTGAAGTGGAGAAGGGTTTCGTGTGAACAGTGGTTGATCACGAGTTAGTCGGTCCTAAGTTCAAGGCGAAAGCCGAAAATTTTCAAGTAAAATACAAATGCCAAACAAATATATATATTATATAAAATCTAGCTAAATTAATATACTTGAATAATTTTGAACGAAAGGGAATACGGTTCCAATTCCGTAACCTGTTGAGTATCCGTTTGTTATTAAATATGGGCCTCGTGCTCATCCTGGCAACAGGAACGACCATAAAGAAGCCGTCGAGAGATATCGGAAGAGTTTTCTTTTCTGTTTTATAGCCGTACTACCATGGAAGTCTTTCGCAGAGAGATATGGTAGATGGGCTAGAAGAGCATGACATATACTGTTGTGTCGATATTTTCTCCTCGGACCTTGAAAATTTATGGTGGGGACACGCAAACTTCTCAACAGGCCGTACCAATATCCGCAGCTGGTCTCCAAGGTGAAGAGTCTCTAGTCGATAGAATAATGTAGGTAAGGGAAGTCGGCAAATTAGATCCGTAACTTCGGGATAAGGATTGGCTCTGAAGATTGAGATAGTCGGGCTTGATTGGGAAACAATAACATGGTTTATGTGCTCGTTCTGGGTAAATAGAGTTTCTAGCATTTATGTTAGTTACTTGTTCCCCGGATAGTTTAGTTACGTAGCCAATTGTGGAACTTTCTTGCTAAAATTTTTAAGAATACTAATTGGGTTAAACCAATTAGTTCTTATTAATTATAACGATTATCAATTAACAATCAATTCAGAACTGGCACGGACTTGGGGAATCCGACTGTCTAATTAAAACAAAGCATTGTGATGGCCCTAGCGGGTGTTGACACAATGTGATTTCTGCCCAGTGCTCTGAATGTCAAAGTGAAGAAATTCAAGTAAGCGCGGGTCAACGGCGGGAGTAACTATGACTCTCTTAAGGTAGCCAAATGCCTCGTCATCTAATTAGTGACGCGCATGAATGGATTAACGAGATTCCTACTGTCCCTATCTACTCACGAGTCGGTGTTAGATTGCTCGTGCGAACAGACGTGTTTTCCGTACGCTCCGCGAGTGTAGCCAATATTGACTGATAGAGACCAGATACGAAGCTAGAAACAGCACGAAAATTCGTGTTTTGTGCCTGCGAACCCAGTGCGCGTGTTTTCCCTGTGTAAAAGTGGTGAAACCGGGTGAAATTGGGTTTTTCCCATTGGAAATTTTCCATTGCGCCACGTGTGTCACGAGAGAGGCGCTCTCTTGAGAGAGGCGTTAGGCTTATTTAGGCACATTTTGCCTAAAACAGCTGTGCGGTTTGTGTCATCGCTAAACTTTTATCAGCTGATCAGCTGATAGAGCTTTCCGACCAGCTGATAATAAAGGGGTAAGTCCTTGGTGGAAAAGCTTTTGGGTTGGAACTGCCGATAACCGGCGGATGGCGCCACCCAAAATGGATGTTGGAGATTCTGGCAGTGAGAGTGCTAGTAGTAGGGGAAGCAGTGGGGGCAGAGGACGACCCAGAGGTAAGCGCAATAAAGCGCCGCTGAGGGACGCCTCTAGGTGCAAGTTGATGGCACTGGATGCAACTGCCGCTGACACTGCGACAGCCCCTGCCGCTGCCGCTGCCGCTGCCCCTGCTGCTGCCGCTGCCGCTGCCCCTGTCGCTGCCCTTGCCGCAGCCCCTGCCGCTCCCGCAGCCCCCGCCGCTGCTGCATCCTATGCTGAACACGAGAAGACCTTCGTTGCACCAGCCAGTCCTCTAAAATCCTTCTCGGATAGGGAGTGGAGAGGTAATGGTGCCGTCGCTGCCGAGATGGGGGACATCCGATCGGAGATCGGTAGGATGTTCATGGTCTCCTATGCCAACCCGGCCACAAATGTGAAGGTGCAGTCCGTAGCCAACCGCTACGAGGAGGTTGTTGCAGCCCTCCTTATACGGATTGGAGTGCTTGAGGACCGCCTTAAGAAGCAGACACCGGTTGCCTCGGCCGTCTCATACGCAGCCGCCGCTGCTAGAGGCGCGCACCTTATCGCCTCACCTGCTGCCCCTGTCGCCCCCTATGCCCCTGTAGCCGCACCGCGGAAAATCCGGGAGACCTGGTCGGCAGTCGTTGCATGTGATGATCCGGCCTTATCAGGGAGGCAAATTGCGGACAAGGTCCGCAAAGAGGTAGCGCCTGCTTTGGGCGTCAGAGTGCATGAGGTGCGAGAGTTGAAGCGGGGCGGCGCGATTATTCGCACGCCATCGCAGGCGGAGATGTCGAAAATCGTTGCCTCCGCAAAATTCGCTGAGGTGGGCCTTAAGGTGTCCAAAAACACTGCCGCAAAACCCAGGGTGACGGTACAGGATGTGGACACCACTGTGACGCCGGATGAGTTCATGATGGAGTTAAAAGAGAAAAACTTCGAGGAGATGTCGCTGAAGGAGTTCCAGAAGGCGGTAGTCCTGGCGACCAAGCCCTGGTCAGCAGCTAACAGCGCCACTATAAACGTGACGCTGGAAGTAGATGATCAGGCGTTGGCCGTTCTCGAAAGCGGGAGGGTGTATATCAAGTGGTTCTCTTACCGCTGCCGCTCTCAAGTGCGCACCTATGCGTGCCACCGATGCCTTGGTTTTGACCACAAAGTCAGCGAGTGTCGGTACGCTAGAGAAAACCAGGTCTGCCGCCAGTGCGGACAGAACGACCACGTCGCGGCGAAGTGCAAAAATGCGGTGGACTGCCGTAACTGCCGCCATAAAGGGCTACCCTCGGGGCACTATATGCTCTCGGGTGGATGCCCGATATATAGCGCTGTGCTAGCCAGGGTGCAAGCTAGACATTAACATGTTCAGCTTCATCCAAGCGAATTGTGGTCGAGGCCGTTGCGCTGTCATCGAGCTTGCAAAGCGGATGAGAGATGCTGGCCACCTGTTCGCACTCATTCAGGAGCCCTATGTGGACGCAGGCAAGCGTCTCACTGGACTCCCTGGAGGCATGAGAATCTTCGCTGACAAAAGGAAGAAAGCTGCCATCATCGTGGACGACCCGTCTGCCATCTGCATGCCCATCGAGACATTGACGACGGATTATGGAGTGTGCGTGAGTGTCACAGGAAAATACGGCACCATTTTTCTGTCCTCCGTATACTGCCAGTACTCAGCTGCCCTGCAGCCCTACACTGACTACCTGGATACGGTTCTGCTGCTAGCCAGCAGGACACCGACAATCCTCGGACTTGATGCGAATGCGGTTTCCCCGATGTGGTTCAGCAAAACTCCAGCTAACTCTGGAGACCGTCTGAATCGCGAACGGGGACAGCACATGGACGAGTGGATCATCGCAAGCGGTGTCTGTGTGCTTAATACGGCCAGCCAGGTGTTCACGTTCGATAATCACCGCTCCAGAAGTGATATCGACGTGACCTTCACCAACGAAGCAGCGCGTGTGTGGGCAATATACGAATGGAGAGTTGACTTCTGGGAGCTGAGTGACCACAACATCATCACTGTTGAGGTTACTCCAGATCCAAGCAGTACTGTTGAGAGCCTAGCTCCGGTACCGCAATGGAGGCTCTCCAATGCAAGTTGGCGAAGATTCAGAGTAGAACTAAGGGATGTAGCTGAATGTCTCGAGGAACTGGAGGAATCGCCGTTGGATGATCATGTGTCAGCCCTTCGCTCCATCGTACACGAAGTGTGCGACAGGGTAATAGGGCGCAGGATACCTGCAGCAAGGGGAAACGTAATATGGTGGAATCCTGAACTGAGTACCAAGCGCCAAGAGGTCAGGAGACTGAGGCGCAGGCTGCAGGCAGCTCGTCGGAGTGGCACCGGCGATGTTGAGCGACTTGCCGCTGGATTAAGGCTTGCCTCAGGCCAGTATAAGAAGCTTATCCTGATGACAAAGGAACAAAACTGGCGGGACTTCGTGGGACGGCACAAGGATGATCCATGGGGGCACGCCTACCGAATATGCCGAGGCCGGAAAAAGACAACCGATCTTGGATGTCTTAGGTCGAACGGCGCGCTACTTACGACATGGCACGACTGCGCAGATATACTCCTCCGCAACTTCTTCCCTGTTGCGGAATCCACAGTGCGTGAGGGTATAACTCCTGCTGCTCCACCGACCCTCGAAGCCTTCGAGGTGGCAACCAGCGTCGCGAAGCTGAGAAGCCGGCGATCGCCGGGAATGGACGGCATCACGGGTGGGATCGTCAAGGAGGTATGGCGTGCTATCCCTCAGCACCTGACGAAGTTGTACTCTCGATGCCTCTCGGAAGGATATTTTCCTGCCGAGTGGAAACACCCGAGAGTGATACCGCTGGTAAAGGGGCCAGATAAGGACAGGAGCGATCCTGCCTCTTATCGTGGCATATGCCTTTTGCCAGTGTTCGGAAAGGTGCTGGAAGGGATCATGGTGAATCGACTGAAGGATGTGCTACCGGATGGCTGCAGATGGCAATTTGGATTTCGGCCTGGACGCTGCGTTGAGGATGCGTGGATGCACGCTAAAAACACCGTTTCCACCAGCCGCGAGAGGAGGGTGCTGGGAATCTTTGTTGATTTCAAGGGTGCCTTCGACAATGTTGAGTGGAACGCGGTGCTGGATCGGCTTATCGACGTCGGCTGTCGAGAGATAGACTTGTGGAAAAGTTATTTCTCCGGTCGAAGTGCCAGTATCATCAGCAGTTACGAAGCGGCCACAGTGTCGGTTACACGGGGCTGCCCGCAAGGGTCCGTCAGTGGTCCATTTATTTGGAACCTACTGATGGATGTGCTGCTTCAGCGCCTGGAGCCACATTGTGCTCTGAGCGCGTTTGCAGATGACTTGCTACTTTTCGTCGATGGGAATTCCCGTGCCGATCTGGAGCGAAAGGGTGAGCAGTTGATGGACATCGTGGGAGCCTGGGGAGCTGAGGTTGGAGTGAGTGTGTCAACCAGCAAGACGGCAATCATGTTGCTGAAAGGGAATCTTTCAGACACTAGGAGACCGACGGTACGGTTTGCTGGAGCAAGCCTGCCATACGTCACCAAATGCCGGTACCTTGGCATCTTAGTCGGCGAGCGGATGAGCTTTCTCCCGCATATCTCTGCTCTCAGAGATCGGCTGGCTGGAGTTGCCGGAGGGCTAGCACGGGTGCTCCGAGTCGATTGGGGGCTCAGCTCCCGTGCTAAGAGGACGATATACAGCGGACTCATGGTCCCCTGTGCACTCTTCGGTGCCTCGGTCTGGTACAAGGCGGCGAGCAAGGGCAAGTCCTTAAGACTCCTCACCTCGTGCCAGAGGACCATCCTATTAGGATGCCTACCGGTATGCCGCACAGTGTCCACGGTGGCACTGCAGGTGCTTGCTGGTGCTCCTCCAATGGATTTAGATGCTCACAGGATGGCAGTGAAGTTTAAGCTCAGAAAGCACGTTCCCCTGGACGAGAGCGACTGGCTCTATGGACAGGACTTGTCTGTGTTGGACTGGAAATCCAAGATGGCTCTGCTAGACGAATGTCTGCTAAATGAGTGGCAACTCAGATGGGACCAAGCGGCTCACGGTTTTGTGACTCGCCAGTTTTTCCCAGAGGCAGCGTTCGTCTACAAGAGGAAGGACTTTGTCTTCACCTTAAGAGCCGGATTCTTGCTGACAGGACACGGGTCGTTCAACGCTTTCCTCCATGGTAGAACCCTCAGCACCACAACCGCATGCTCATGTGGAGAGGAGAGTGAGGACTGGCTTCACGTACTATGTGAGTGCCGCCTCTATAGCGATTTGCGTGACTTGGATGCCCTTGGCATTGTTCGAGTCCAAGAACGATGGAACGTCGCAGGAGTAGTCGAGACCCCAGAACGGATGCGTCTCCTAGGAGCTTTTGCTGATGCTGCCTTCTCGAGGCGTAGGATGGAAGCGACGAGGGATGAACCGCAGGCGCCGGGACAATAGTCCCAAAACCCCCTTGCCGTGTGGCAACGGCGAAGAATACTGCCACAGCTTGTCATTGCTTGTCGTAGGAGGCGACTAATATGACATGGTTGCCCCATCCGAGCTTGTCGGAGCTGAAGGGGTGAGGCCCACCGAGCCTGAAATTTCGGTGCCACGGGTTGAGTGGTTCTCCAAGGCTACTCATTGAGGTCGGCCCCCTAGTGGGAGTTTCGTGGTGGCTGTGGTTGACACCTATATCGCGGGTAGAGTCCCCGGGCTCGACGTGGATGTTGCGTTAATACAACTCGGGTGCTGCGACCCAAAGAACAGTAGAGATTTTAGATAGATCTCGCCCCTATGCAAGGGGGAGTGCTTGCCCGACAAGCAAGTACTTAAATTGCTACTGGGGTGGTTGCTATGTACATAGCTATAGCTTCTAGTCCAGGGCGTTGGTTTGGCGCTTAACCCAGACCCTTGCATTATATACTCCCTTGTGGGTATATTAGAATGCCGTGGCTGTAATCCCTTCAGTGCGGAACACGTCACGTTAAATAAGTTCGGAGGGATCCGAGACACACCTGTCCCTATCTACTATCTAGCGAAACCACAGCCAAGGGAACGGGCTTGGAATAATTAGCGGGGAAAGAAGACCCTTTTGAGCTTGACTCTAATCTGGCAGTGTAAGGAGACATAAGAGGTGTAGAATAAGTGGGAGATATTAGACCTCGGTTTGGTATCGCCAATGAAATACCACTACTCTTATTGTTTCCTTACTTACTTGATTAAATGGAACGTGTATCATTTCCTAGCCATTATACGGATATATTTATTATATCTTATGGTATTGGGTTTTGATGCAAGCTTCTTGATCAAAGTATCACGAGTTTGTTATATAATCGCAAACAAATTCTTTAATAAAACGGTGCATTTATGTATTTTTGATTTGAAAATTTGGTATAACTCCAATTACTCAGGTATGATCCAATTCAAGGACATTGCCAGGTAGGGAGTTTGACTGGGGCGGTACATCTCTCAAATAATAACGGAGGTGTCCCAAGGCCAGCTCAGTGCGGACAGAAACCACACATAGAGCAAAAGGGCAAATGCTGACTTGATCTCGGTGTTCAGTACACACAGGGACAGCAAAAGCTCGGCCTATCGATCCTTTTGGTTTAAAGAGTTTTTAACAAGAGGTGTCAGAAAAGTTACCATAGGGATAACTGGCTTGTGGCGGCCAAGCGTTCATAGCGACGTCGCTTTTTGATCCTTCGATGTCGGCTCTTCCTATCATTGTGAAGCAAAATTCACCAAGCGTTGGATTGTTCACCCATGCAAGGGAACGTGAGCTGGGTTTAGACCGTCGTGAGACAGGTTAGTTTTACCCTACTAATGACAAAACGTTGTTGCGACAGCATTCCTGCGTAGTACGAGAGGAACCGCAGGTACGGACCAATGGCACAATACTTGTTCGAGCGAACAGTGGTATGACGCTACGTCCGTTGGATTATGCCTGAACGCCTCTAAGGTCGTATCCGTGCTGGACTGCAATGATAAATAAGGGGCAATTTGCATTGTATGGCTTCTAAACCATTTAAAGTTTATAATTTACTTTTTAAACGACAATGGATGTGATGCCAATGTAATTTGTAACATAGTAAATTGGGAGGATCTTTGATCACCTGATGCCGCGCTAGTTACATATAAAAGCATTATTTAATACAATGACAAAGCCTAGAATCAATTGTAAACGACTTTTGTAACAGGCAAGGTGTTGTAAGTGGTTGAGCAGCTGCCATACTGCGATCCACTGAAGCTTATCCTTTGCTTGATGATTCGATAATAAAATTGCATAATTTATTTGTTGTGTTGAACTTCTTATATAAAGTTCAACCAACAATCTATTTGTATGCATTGATTGTTTGCTTGGCTTTGTGGCGAATTTTTAATCCTTTATATATTACATTCCTAAGGTCTAGATTTTCAAGTAAGAGACCAATTTGATTAACATATCAATATAAGTACAACTCGACCATCTAATAATAACAATATGAATCGTCATCTTATTAGTGACGCGAAGATTGGCAAACATATAATATAAAAATATTCCTAAGGTCTAGATTTTCAAGTAAGAGACCAATTTGATTAACATATCAATATAAGTACAACTCGACCATCTAATAATAACAATATGAATCGTCATCTTTTTAGTGACGCGAAGATTGGCAAACATATAATATAAAAATATTCCTAAGGTCTAGAATCTTAAGCAATAGACCAATTCAACTAAGAGTTGACATATAAAAATATGTTCCTTTTAATGTTAGCAAAATTTTATCGTCACATACTGTTAGTGACGCGAACGTTTTTTTCTCCATGTTTATATGAATGTTTATTCAAAGGTAGAAAGGCAGGATCGTTATTTTATAAGTGAAGCGATAAAAAAATATTATGCAATAGGACATCTATTTATAAATATTTTTAAGTCTTAGAAATTCAAGTAAAGAGATTCAAGAAATTCATTCAACTTAGAGCGCACATATAATTAAAACTATTCCTGAGGTTTAGAAACCAAATTAAATAAAGAGGACATATAAACGTATGTGGTATTTTGATGGTAGTAAAAATGTATCGCGATATTATTAGTGACGCGACCAATTTTTATACTCTTTGCTCCATGTGCAAATATATCTAGTGTTTAGATAGTCAATTAAAAATGACAATTTTAACTAAAAGACTTAAAAAAGTGTTTGTCAAACTTATAATTTTGTCAATACTATATAAAACGCCAATCATATCCTTATAAAAGTAAATACGGTATATGGTTATAAATACAAAACCATATATAAATAAAAAAATGAAATCGTATGTATATGGCTTATAGGTATAATACCTATAAGGCATAATAATGTATAATATTAGCAAATATACATATAAAAGTGCATAAATTGTATAGATATGGCATAAAGAAGGCATTTATGAGAATAGCTAGTAGAATTTGCCCATACACTACTAGCGAAATGAGATATTTATACCTAGTGAGGGCGGCACTAGTACTATAAATTGTGGCAAAATAAATCTTATGCAAATGCATAGGATTTTGTCAATACCGTACAAAAAACTAAGTAAAACGTATGGATATTGAAAAATAAATGGATTATATTCATAAAATACGAATATTTCTTGCATTCTCTTGTTATACGAGAGAATATCATACGGAGCGGGCAGCCCCTAGTATAGTAAGCAGTCGAATGGGAGACAGCGTGTCCAAAAACACCTATAGGGAGGTGGTCGTTGGCGGACCTCTCCTCGTATTGGTCAAACTTATGATTTTGTCAATACTATATAAAACGCCAATCATATCCATATAAAAGTGAATACAGTATATGGATATGAATAAAAAACCATACATAAATAAAAAAAAATATGTATAAAAAATTATACATATATTTATATTAAGCAATCGTATGGATGTGGCTTATAGGTATAATACCTATAAGGCATAATAATGTATAATATAGCAAATATACATATAAAAGTGCATGAATTGTATAGATATGGCATATAAGTGACATATTTATGAGAATAGCTAGTAGAATTTGCCCATACACTACTAGCGAAATGAGATATTTATACCTAGTGAGGGCGGCACTAGTACTATAAATTGTGGCAAAATAAATCTTATGCAAATGCATAGGATTTTGTCAATACCGTACAAAAAACTAAGTAAAACGTATGGATATTGAAAAATAAATGGATTATATTCATAAAATACGAATATTTCTTGCATTCTCTTGTTATATGAGAGAATATCATACGGAGCGGGTAGCCCCTAGTATAGTAAGCAGTCGAATGGGAGACAGCGTGTCCAAAAACACCTATAGGGAGGTGGTCGTTGGCGGACCTCTCCTCGTATTGGTCAAACTTATGATTTTGTCAATACTATATAAAACGCCAATCATATCCATATAAAAGTGAATACAGTATATGGATATGAATAAAAAACCATACATAAATAAAAAAAAATATGTATAAAAAATTATACATATATTTATATTAAGCAATCGTATGGATGTGGCTTATAGGTATAATACCTATAAGGCATAATAATGTATAATATAGCAAATATACATATAAAAGTGCATGAATTGTATAGATATGGCATATAAGTGACATATTTATGAGAATAGCTAGTAGAATTTGCCCATACACTACTAGCGAAATGAGATATTTATACCTAGTGAGGGCGGCACTAGTACTATAAATTGTGGCAAAATAAATCTTATGCAAATGCATAGGATTTTGTCAATACCGTACAAAAAACTAAGTAAAACGTATGGATATTGAAAAATAAATGGATTATATTCATAAAATACGAATATTTCTTGCATTCTCTTGTTATATGAGAGAATATCATACGGAGCGGGTAGCCCCTAGTATAGTAAGCAGTCGAATGGGAGACAGCGTGTCCAAAAACACCTATAGGGAGGTGGTCGTTGGCGGACCTCTCCTCGTATTGGTCAAACTTATGATTTTGTCAATACTATATAAAACGCCAATCATATCCATATAAAATTGAATACAGTATATGGATATGAATAAAAAACCATACAAAAATAAAAAAAAAATATGTATAAAAAATTATACATATATTTATATTAAGCAATCGTATGGATGTGGCTTATAGGTATAATACCTATAAGGCATAATAATGTATAATATAGCAAATATACATATAAAAGTGCATGAATTGTATAGATATGGCATATAAGTGACATATTTATGAGAATAGCTAGTAGAATTTGCCCATACACTACTAGCGAAATGAGATATTTATACCTAGTGAGGGCGGCACTAGTACTATAAATTGTGGCAAAATAAATCTTATGCAAATGCATAGGATTTTGTCAATACCGTACAAAAAACTAAGTAAAACGTATGGATATTGAAAAATAAATGGATTATATTCATAAAATACGAATATTTCTTGCATTCTCTTGTTATATGAGAGAATATCATACGGAGCGGGTAGCCCCTAGTATAGTAAGCAGTCGAATGGGAGACAGCGTGTCCAAAAACACCTATAGGGAGGTGGTCGTTGGCGGACCTCTCCTCGTATTGGTCAAACTTATGATTTTGTCAATACTATATAAAACGCCAATCATATCCATATAAAAGTGAATACAGTATATGGATATGAATAAAAAACCATACATAAATAAAAAAAAAATATGTATAAAAAATTATACATATATTTATATTAAGCAATCGTATGGATGTGGCTTATAGGTATAATACCTATAAGGCATAATAATGTATAATATAGCAAATATACATATAAAAGTGCATGAATTGTATAGATATGGCATATAAGTGACATATTTATGAGAATAGCTAGTAGAATTTGCCCATACACTACTAGCGAAATGAGATATTTATACCTAGTGAGGGCGGCACTAGTACTATAAATTGTGGCAAAATAAATCTTATGCAAATGCATAGGATTTTGTCAATACCATACATAAACCGTATGGATATTGAGAAGTTAATAGATTACATCTATAATATGAGAAGTATTTTAGTATTCTTATTAAATAAGAGAATACTATAAGGGTGAGTGGCAAAGAGAATTGAATATACCCGAATGGGAGACAGCGTGTCCAAAAACTACTATAGGTGGTGTGGCAAATATGAGGAAGGCAATATATCCATATAATGAAAATAAAAGTGCGTTTTCTTATTATATAAGAGAACACTATATGGGTGAGTGGCAAAGTAAATTGAATATACCCGAATGGGAGACAGCGTGTCCAAAAACTACTATAGGTGGTGTGGCAAATATGAGGAAGGCAATATATCCATATAATGAAAATAAAAGTGCGTTTTCTTATTATATAAGAGAACACTATATGGGTGAGTGGCAAAGTAAATTGAATATACCCGAATGGGAGACAGCGTGTCCAAAAACTACTATAGGTGGTGTGGCAAATATGAGGAAGGCAATATATCCATATAATGAATATAAAAGTGCGTTGTCTTATTATATAAGAGAACACTATATGGGTGAGTGGCAAAGTAAATTGAATATACCCGAATGGGAGACAGCGTGTCCAAAAACTACTATAGGATGGTCAATGGGCCGGCCGTCTGCTATTGACATATGTCAGTAGAGAAGATATTATCCGTCAAATTTGTTTCTTTATTCATTTATTTGAATACGAGACTTGGCTCCGCGGTTAATATTTTAAGCCCAAAGATAATAACGTTGAAACAAAGGCCAAGTTTCCATTGTACATAGAATAACAAATTGTTTCCGAATTTTATCGTTAATTTTAGGAGGTAGGCTAACATGATTTATATTATATGTGTATTATTAAATAATAATAGTACATAAAAGTCTACCAAAGAAATATAAAAATGTAATTATGAATACATTTTCAATATTAATATCAACTTATATTGTTGATAATAAAAAATAGCTATTAAGAGAGTTATTTAAGAAATTATATAATATATAATAAAGAGTATATATATAAATAATATATAAGTATATATTATTTAAGAAATAAATATAGTAGTAATAATTATATATATACACTCGGTTCTATTTTATATATTACCAGAGACTTATATGGATATATATAGATAAATTTTAAATTTATCGTCAAAATACAAATGATTAACTCAATATCTTATATTGGTTAAACAAAAATTGTACATGTGTGGATACAATATATTATGTATGTCGAACAAAAATGATATTTTAGAATGAAATGTGCATATATAAAGAAAATATATGAAAAATAAATATTGTGTTTATAAAGAATATGATTCTTTTTGACATCAATAAAAACTTGTTATTATTAGTGGCGAAACAAGTATAAATTGGAAAACAAACGTATACGAATGCTATATAAAAATGGCCGTATTCGATAGAAATAAAATCTATAACAACATATATATTGCTAATTTCTATTCAAAAAATATGAATGAAATATGAATAAAAACATTATTCTGGTTGATCCTGCCAGTAGTTATATGCTTGTCTCAAAGATTAAGCCATGCATGTCTAAGTACACACGAATTAAAAGTGAAACCGCAAAAGGCTCATTATATCAGTTATGGTTCCTTAGATCGTTAACAGTTACTTGGATAACTGTGGTAATTCTAGAGCTAATACATGCAATTAAAACATGAACCTTATGGAACATGTGCTTTTATTAGGCTAAAACCAAGCGATCGCAAGATCGTTATATTGGTTGAACTCTAGATAACATGCAGATCGTATGGTCTTGTACCGACGACAGATCTTTCAAATGTCTGCCCTATCAACTTTTGATGGTAGTATCTAGGACTACCATGGTTGCAACGGGTAACGGGGAATCAGGGTTCGATTCCGGAGAGGGAGCCTGAGAAACGGCTACCACATCTAAGGAAGGCAGCAGGCGCGTAAATTACCCACTCCCAGCTCGGGGAGGTAGTGACGAAAAATAACAATACAGGACTCATATCCGAGGCCCTGTAATTGGAATGAGTACACTTTAAATCCTTTAACAAGGACCAATTGGAGGGCAAGTCTGGTGCCAGCAGCCGCGGTAATTCCAGCTCCAATAGCGTATATTAAAGTTGTTGCGGTTAAAACGTTCGTAGTTGAACTTGTGCTTCATACGGGTAGTACAACTTACAATTGTGGTTAGTACTATACCTTTATGTATGTAAGCGTATTACCGGTGGAGTTCTTACATGTGCTTAGATACTTGTATTTTTTCATATGTTCCTCCTATTTAAAAACCTGCATTAGTGCTCTTAAACGAGTGTTATTGTGGGCCGGTACAATTACTTTGAACAAATTAGAGTGCTTAAAGCAGGCTTCAAATGCCTGAATATTCTGTGCATGGGATAATGAAATAAGACCTCTGTTCTGCTTTCATTGGTTTTCAGATCAAGAGGTAATGATTAATAGAAGCAGTTTGGGGGCATTAGTATTACGACGCGAGAGGTGAAATTCTTGGACCGTCGTAAGACTAACTTAAGCGAAAGCATTTGCCAAAGATGTTTTCATTAATCAAGAACGAAAGTTAGAGGTTCGAAGGCGATCAGATACCGCCCTAGTTCTAACCATAAACGATGCCAGCTAGCAATTGGGTGTAGCTACTTTTATGGCTCTCTCAGTCGCTTCCCGGGAAACCAAAGCTTTTGGGCTCCGGGGGAAGTATGGTTGCAAAGCTGAAACTTAAAGGAATTGACGGAAGGGCACCACCAGGAGTGGAGCCTGCGGCTTAATTTGACTCAACACGGGAAAACTTACCAGGTCCGAACATAAGTGTGTAAGACAGATTGATAGCTCTTTCTCGAATCTATGGGTGGTGGTGCATGGCCGTTCTTAGTTCGTGGAGTGATTTGTCTGGTTAATTCCGATAACGAACGAGACTCAAATATATTAAATAGATATCTTCAGGATTATGGTGTTGAAGCTTATATAGCCTTCATTCATGGTGGCAGTAAAATGTTTATTGTGTTTGAATGTGTTTATATAAGTGGAGCCGTACCTGTTGGTTTGTCCCATTATAAGGACACTAGCTTCTTAAATGGACAAATTGCGTCTAGCAATAATGAGATTGAGCAATAACAGGTCTGTGATGCCCTTAGATGTCCTGGGCTGCACGCGCGCTACAATGAAAGTATCAACGTGTATTTCCTAGACCGAGAGGTCCGGGTAAACCGCTGAACCACTTTCATGCTTGGGATTGTGAACTGAAACTGTTCACATGAACTTGGAATTCCCAGTAAGTGTGAGTCATTAACTCGCATTGATTACGTCCCTGCCCTTTGTACACACCGCCCGTCGCTACTACCGATTGAATTATTTAGTGAGGTCTCCGGACGTGATCACTGTGACGCCTTGCGTGTTACGGTTGTTTCGCAAAAGTTGACCGAACTTGATTATTTAGAGGAAGTAAAAGTCGTAACAAGGTTTCCGTAGGTGAACCTGCGGAAGGATCATTAATGTTTTAATATCCTTACCGTTAATAAAATATTTGTTTATATTATAATAAATACATTATAGTATTACAAATAAAATATGAATTGCCAAAATGTATATGAGATCTATTATAGATCAAATGAAATTTCGAACAAGCAAATCGAAATAATGCAAATATTAAAATTATATATTGTATTTAATACATATGAGAGAAATTAATAAGCAGCCAAAGCAAACAAATAAAAATTCGAACAAGCAAATCGAATTATTAAAATAATAATATTAAATTATTATTGTATATCCTTACCGTTAATAAAATATTTGTTTATATTATAATAAATACATTATAATAATACAAATAAAATATGAATTGCCAAAATGTATATGAGATCTAATATAGATCAAATAAAATTTCGAACAAGCAAATCGAAATAATGCAAATATTAAAATTATATATTGTATTTAATACATATGAGAGAAATAATAAGCAGCCAAAGCAAACAAATAAAAATTCGAACAAGCAAATCGAATTATTAAAATAATAATATTAAATTATTATTGTATATCCTTACCGTTAATAAAATATTTGTTTATATTATAATAAATACATTATAGTAATACAAATAAAATATGAATTGCCAAAATGTATATGATCTAATATAGATCAAATGAAATTTCGAACAAGCAAATCGAAATAATGCAAATATTAAAATTATATATTGTATTTAATACATATGAGAGAAATAATAAGCAGCCAAAACAAACAAATAAAAATTCGAACAAGCAAATCGAATTATTAAAATAATAATATTAAATTATTATTGTATATAAACACAATTAAAATACTGTGTGTATATGGACCATAATATACACGCGTTGCGATATGTATTGTTCATCTCAGTTATGCGCATACATTGGATAATGCAACAACCTAAAATGTACAATGTTGTACCTGGTTTTATACAGGTTAATGTTTTATATAAATTTCAATTTATATCGCTAAAAAAGTATTAATATATATATATATATATATTTATTTACAATAAATGCAATTTAAAAAGAAATACTTTGATATATATTGGTTATATAAAACTAAGACATTTCGCAGCATTCGTTTTAGGTATAAAAATAAATTTATTGAAGGAATTGATATATGCCAGTAAAATGGTGTATTTTTAATTTCTTTCAATAAAAACATATTTGACAAAATTAAGAAACCAATTTATAAAACTCTAAGCGGTGGATCACTCGGCTCATGGGTCGATGAAGAACGCAGCAAACTGTGCGTCATCGTGTGAACTGCAGGACACATGAACATCGACATTTTGAACGCATATCGCAGTCCATGCTGTTATGTACTTTAATTAATTTTATAGTGCTGCTTGGACTACATATGGTTGAGGGTTGTAAGACTATGCTAATTAAGTTGCTTATACAAATTTTATAATGAAATTTTATAAGCATATGGTATATTATTGGATAATAATAATTTAATTATTTTATTCATAATATTAAAAAATATATGAAAAACATTATCTCACATTAGTAAATAATTTGAATGTGAAAAACGAAGAGAAATATTTTCTTTTTCAATCAAATGATACTGAGAAATGTCTAGCATAAAAATTTATCTAGAATTGTCTCTTATTAATGATTAGAAAATAGAAAACCGTTGACAATATTATTGTTCTTCGTTGATTCGTTAAATCAAACAAATGCCATTTATATACAGATATTATTAATATAACGAATTTAATAAAATGTTTTATCATTATATATAAAGAATTAATTGCATATAAAAGTTATACACAACCTCAACTCATATGGGACTACCCCCTGAATTTAAGCATATTAATTAGGGGAGGAAAAGAAACTAACAAGGATTTTCTTAGTAGCGGCGAGCGAAAAGAAATCAGTTCAGCACTAAGTCACTTTGTCTATATGGCAAATGTGAGATGCAGTGTATGGAGCGTCAATATTCTAGTATGAGAAATTAACGATTTAAGTCCTTCTTAAATGAGGCCATTTACCCATAGAGGGTGCCAGGCCCGTATAACGTTAATGATTACTAGATGATGTTTCCAAAGAGTCGTGTTGCTTGATAGTGCAGCACTAAGTGGGTGGTAAACTCCATCTAAAACTAAATATAACCATGAGACCGATAGTAAACAAGTACCGTGAGGGAAAGTTGAAAAGAACTCTGAATAGAGAGTTAAACAGTACGTGAAACTGCTTAGAGGTTAAGCCCGATGAACCTGAATATCCGTTATGGAAAATTCATCATTAGAATTGTAATATTTAAACAATATTATGATAATAGTGTGCATTTTTTCCATATAAGGACATTGTAATCTATTAGCATACCAAATTTATCATAAAATATAACTTATAGTTTATTCAAATTAATTTGCTTGCATTTTAACACAGAATAAATGTTATTAATTTGATAAAGTGCTGATAGATTTATATGAATACAGTGCGTTAATTTTTCGGAATTATATAATGGCATAATTATCATTGATTTTTGTGTTTATTATATGCACTTGTAGGATTAACAATGCGAAAGATTCAGGATACCTTCGGGACCCGTCTTGAAACACGGACCAAGGAGTCTAACATATGTGCAAGTTATTGGGATATAAACCTAATAGCGTAATTAACTTGACTAATAATGGGATTAGTTTTTTAACTATTTATAGCTAATTAACACAATCCCGGGGCGTTCTATATAGTTATGTATAATGATATTTATATTATTTATGCCTCTAACTGGAACGTACCTTGAGCATATATGCTGTGACCCGAAAGATGGTGAACTATACTTGATCAGGTTGAAGTCAGGGGAAACCCTGATGGAAGACCGAAACAGTTCTGACGTGCAAATCGATTGTCAGAATTGAGTATAGGGGCGAAAGACCAATCGAACCATCTAGTAGCTGGTTCCTTCCGAAGTTTCCCTCAGGATAGCTGGTGCATTTTAATATTATATAAAATAATCTTATCTGGTAAAGCGAATGATTAGAGGCCTTAGGGTCGAAACGATCTTAACCTATTCTCAAACTTTAAATGGGTAAGAACCTTAACTTTCTTGATATGAAGTTCAAGGTTATGATATAATGTGCCCAGTGGGCCACTTTTGGTAAGCAGAACTGGCGCTGTGGGATGAACCAAACGTAATGTTACGGTGCCCAAATTAACAACTCATGCAGATACCATGAAAGGCGTTGGTTGCTTAAAACAGCAGGACGGTGATCATGGAAGTCGAAATCCGCTAAGGAGTGTGTAACAACTCACCTGCCGAAGCAACTAGCCCTTAAAATGGATGGCGCTTAAGTTGTATACCTATACATTACCGCTAAAGTAGATGATTTATATTACTTGTAATATAAATTTTGAAACTTTAGTGAGTAGGAAGGTACAATGGTATGCGTAGAAGTGTTTGGCGTAAGCCTGCATGGAGCTGCCATTGGTACAGATCTTGGTGGTAGTAGCAAATAATCGAATGAGACCTTGGAGGACTGAAGTGGAGAAGGGTTTCGTGTGAACAGTGGTTGATCACGAGTTAGTCGGTCCTAAGTTCAAGGCGAAAGCCGAAAATTTTCAAGTAAAATACAAATGCCAAACAAATATATATATTATATAAAATCTAGCTAAATTAATATACTTGAATAATTTTGAACGAAAGGGAATACGGTTCCAATTCCGTAACCTGTTGAGTATCCGTTTGTTATTAAATATGGGCCTCGTGCTCATCCTGGCAACAGGAACGACCATAAAGAAGCCGTCGAGAGATATCGGAAGAGTTTTCTTTTCTGTTTTATAGCCGTACTACCATGGAAGTCTTTCGCAGAGAGATATGGTAGATGGGCTAGAAGAGCATGACATATACTGTTGTGTCGATATTTTCTCCTCGGACCTTGAAAATTTATGGTGGGGACACGCAAACTTCTCAACAGGCCGTACCAATATCCGCAGCTGGTCTCCAAGGTGAAGAGTCTCTAGTCGATAGAATAATGTAGGTAAGGGAAGTCGGCAAATTAGATCCGTAACTTCGGGATAAGGATTGGCTCTGAAGATTGAGATAGTCGGGCTTGATTGGGAAACAATAACATGGTTTATGTGCTCGTTCTGGGTAAATAGAGTTTCTAGCATTTATGTTAGTTACTTGTTCCCCGGATAGTTTAGTTACGTAGCCAATTGTGGAACTTTCTTGCTAAAATTTTTAAGAATACTAATTGGGTTAAACCAATTAGTTCTTATTAATTATAACGATTATCAATTAACAATCAATTCAGAACTGGCACGGACTTGGGGAATCCGACTGTCTAATTAAAACAAAGCATTGTGATGGCCCTAGCGGGTGTTGACACAATGTGATTTCTGCCCAGTGCTCTGAATGTCAAAGTGAAGAAATTCAAGTAAGCGCGGGTCAACGGCGGGAGTAACTATGACTCTCTTAAGGTAGCCAAATGCCTCGTCATCTAATTAGTGACGCGCATGAATGGATTAACGAGATTCCTACTGTCCCTATCTACTATCTAGCGAAACCACAGCCAAGGGAACGGGCTTGGAATAATTAGCGGGGAAAGAAGACCCTTTTGAGCTTGACTCTAATCTGGCAGTGTAAGGAGACATAAGAGGTGTAGAATAAGTGGGAGATATTAGACCTCGGTTTGGTATCGCCAATGAAATACCACTACTCTTATTGTTTCCTTACTTACTTGATTAAATGGAACGTGTATCATTTCCTAGCCATTATACGGATATATTTATTATATCTTATGGTATTGGGTTTTGATGCAAGCTTCTTGATCAAAGTATCACGAGTTTGTTATATAATCGCAAACAAATTCTTTAATAAAACGGTGCATTTATGTATTTTTGATTTGAAAATTTGGTATAACTCCAATTACTCAGGTATGATCCAATTCAAGGACATTGCCAGGTAGGGAGTTTGACTGGGGCGGTACATCTCTCAAATAATAACGGAGGTGTCCCAAGGCCAGCTCAGTGCGGACAGAAACCACACATAGAGCAAAAGGGCAAATGCTGACTTGATCTCGGTGTTCAGTACACACAGGGACAGCAAAAGCTCGGCCTATCGATCCTTTTGGTTTAAAGAGTTTTTAACAAGAGGTGTCAGAAAAGTTACCATAGGGATAACTGGCTTGTGGCGGCCAAGCGTTCATAGCGACGTCGCTTTTTGATCCTTCGATGTCGGCTCTTCCTATCATTGTGAAGCAAAATTCACCAAGCGTTGGATTGTTCACCCATGCAAGGGAACGTGAGCTGGGTTTAGACCGTCGTGAGACAGGTTAGTTTTACCCTACTAATGACAAAACGTTGTTGCGACAGCATTCCTGCGTAGTACGAGAGGAACCGCAGGTACGGACCAATGGCACAATACTTGTTCGAGCGAACAGTGGTATGACGCTACGTCCGTTGGATTATGCCTGAACGCCTCTAAGGTCGTATCCGTGCTGGACTGCAATGATAAATAAGGGGCAATTTGCATTGTATGGCTTCTAAACCATTTAAAGTTTATAATTTACTTTTTAAACGACAATGGATGTGATGCCAATGTAATTTGTAACATAGTAAATTGGGAGGATCTTTGATCACCTGATGCCGCGCTAGTTACATATAAAAGCATTATTTAATACAATGACAAAGCCTAGAATCAATTGTAAACGACTTTTGTAACAGGCAAGGTGTTGTAAGTGGTTGAGCAGCTGCCATACTGCGATCCACTGAAGCTTATCCTTTGCTTGATGATTCGATAATAAAATTGCATAATTTATTTGTTGTGTTGAACTTCTTATATAAAGTTCAACCAACAATCTATTTGTATGCATTGATTGTTTGCTTGGCTTTGTGGCGAATTTTTAATCCTTTATATATTACATTCCTAAGGTCTAGATTTTCAAGTAAGAGACCAATTTGATTAACATATCAATATAAGTACAACTCGACCATCTAATAATAACAATATGAATCGTCATCTTATTAGTGACGCGAAGATTGGCAAACATATAATATAAAAATATTCCTAAGGTCTAGATTTTCAAGTAAGAGACCAATTTGATTAACATATCAATATAAGTACAACTCGACCATCTAATAATAACAATATGAATCGTCATCTTATTAGTGACGCGAAGATTGGCAAACATATAATATAAAAATATTCCTAAGGTCTAGATTTTCAAGTAAGAGACCAATTTGATTAACATATCAATATAAGTACAACTCGACCATCTAATAATAACAATATGAATCGTCATCTTATTAGTGACGCGAAGATTGGCAAACATATAATATAAAAATATT
Source organism: Drosophila biarmipes (assembly GCF_025231255.1). Classification (NCBI taxonomy): domain Eukaryota; kingdom Metazoa; phylum Arthropoda; class Insecta; order Diptera; family Drosophilidae; genus Drosophila; species Drosophila biarmipes. Next base: position 12,937 of record NW_026114554.1, on the reverse strand, counting down.
CCTAAGGTCTAGATTTTCAAGTAAGAGACCAATTTGATTAACATATCAATATAAGTACAACTCGACCATCTAATAATAATATGAATCGTCATCTTATTAGTGACGCGAAGATTGGCAAACATATAATATAAAAATATTCCTAAGGTCTAGATTTTCAAGTAAGAGACCAATTTGATTAACATATCAATATAAGTACAACTCGACCATCTAATAATAATATGAATCGTCATCTTATTAGTGACGCGAAGATTGGCAAACATATAATATAAAAATATTCCTAAGGTCTAGATTTTCAAGTAAGAGACCAATTTGATTAACATATCAATATAAGTACAACTCGACCATCTAATAATAACAATATGAATCGTCATCTTTTTAGTGACGCGAAGATTGGCAAACATATAATATAAAAATATTCCTAAGGTCTAGAATCTTAAGCAATAGACCAATTCAACTAAGAGTTGACATATAAAAATATGTTCCTTTTAATGTTAGCAAAATTTTATCGTCACATACTGTTAGTGACGCGAACGTTTTTTTCTCCATGTTTATATGAATGTTTATTCAAAGGTAGAAAGGCAGGATCGTTATTTTATAAGTGAAGCGATAAAAAAATATTATGCAATAGGACATCTATTTATAAATATTTTTAAGTCTTAGAAATTCAAGTAAAGAGATTCAAGAAATTCATTCAACTTAGAGCGCACATATAATTAAAACTATTCCTGAGGTTTAGAAACCAAATTAAATAAAGAGGACATATAAACGTATGTGGTATTTTGATGGTAGTAAAAATGTATCGCGATATTATTAGTGACGCGACCAATTTTTATACTCTTTGCTCCATGTGCAAATATATCTAGTGTTTAGATAGTCAATTAAAAATGACAATTTTAACTAAAAGACTTAAAAAAGTGTTTGTCAAACTTATAATTTTGTCAATACTATATAAAACGCCAATCATATCCTTATAAAAGTAAATACGGTATATGGTTATAAATACAAAACCATATATAAATAAAAAAATGAAATCGTATGTATATGGCTTATAGGTATAATACCTATAAGGCATAATAATGTATAATATTAGCAAATATACATATAAAAGTGCATAAATTGTATAGATATGGCATAAAGAAGGCATTTATGAGAATAGCTAGTAGAATTTGCCCATACACTACTAGCGAAATGAGATATTTATACCTAGTGAGGGCGGCACTAGTACTATAAATTGTGGCAAAATAAATCTTATGCAAATGCATAGGATTTTGTCAATACCGTACAAAAAACTAAGTAAAACGTATGGATATTGAAAAATAAATGGATTATATTCATAAAATACGAATATTTCTTGCATTCTCTTGTTATACGAGAGAATATCATACGGAGCGGGCAGCCCCTAGTATAGTAAGCAGTCGAATGGGAGACAGCGTGTCCAAAAACACCTATAGGGAGGTGGTCGTTGGCGGACCTCTCCTCGTATTGGTCAAACTTATGATTTTGTCAATACTATATAAAACGCCAATCATATCCATATAAAAGTGAATACAGTATATGGATATGAATAAAAAACCATACATAAATAAAAAAAAATATGTATAAAAAATTATACATATATTTATATTAAGCAATCGTATGGATGTGGCTTATAGGTATAATACCTATAAGGCATAATAATGTATAATATAGCAAATATACATATAAAAGTGCATGAATTGTATAGATATGGCATATAAGTGACATATTTATGAGAATAGCTAGTAGAATTTGCCCATACACTACTAGCGAAATGAGATATTTATACCTAGTGAGGGCGGCACTAGTACTATAAATTGTGGCAAAATAAATCTTATGCAAATGCATAGGATTTTGTCAATACCGTACAAAAAACTAAGTAAAACGTATGGATATTGAAAAATAAATGGATTATATTCATAAAATACGAATATTTCTTGCATTCTCTTGTTATATGAGAGAATATCATACGGAGCGGGTAGCCCCTAGTATAGTAAGCAGTCGAATGGGAGACAGCGTGTCCAAAAACACCTATAGGGAGGTGGTCGTTGGCGGACCTCTCCTCGTATTGGTCAAACTTATGATTTTGTCAATACTATATAAAACGCCAATCATATCCATATAAAAGTGAATACAGTATATGGATATGAATAAAAAACCATACATAAATAAAAAAAAATATGTATAAAAAATTATACATATATTTATATTAAGCAATCGTATGGATGTGGCTTATAGGTATAATACCTATAAGGCATAATAATGTATAATATAGCAAATATACATATAAAAGTGCATGAATTGTATAGATATGGCATATAAGTGACATATTTATGAGAATAGCTAGTAGAATTTGCCCATACACTACTAGCGAAATGAGATATTTATACCTAGTGAGGGCGGCACTAGTACTATAAATTGTGGCAAAATAAATCTTATGCAAATGCATAGGATTTTGTCAATACCGTACAAAAAACTAAGTAAAACGTATGGATATTGAAAAATAAATGGATTATATTCATAAAATACGAATATTTCTTGCATTCTCTTGTTATATGAGAGAATATCATACGGAGCGGGTAGCCCCTAGTATAGTAAGCAGTCGAATGGGAGACAGCGTGTCCAAAAACACCTATAGGGAGGTGGTCGTTGGCGGACCTCTCCTCGTATTGGTCAAACTTATGATTTTGTCAATACTATATAAAACGCCAATCATATCCATATAAAATTGAATACAGTATATGGATATGAATAAAAAACCATACAAAAATAAAAAAAAAATATGTATAAAAAATTATACATATATTTATATTAAGCAATCGTATGGATGTGGCTTATAGGTATAATACCTATAAGGCATAATAATGTATAATATAGCAAATATACATATAAAAGTGCATGAATTGTATAGATATGGCATATAAGTGACATATTTATGAGAATAGCTAGTAGAATTTCCCCATACACTACTAGCGAAATGAGATATTTATACCTAGTGAGGGCGGCACTAGTACTATAAATTGTGGCAAAATAAATCTTATGCAAATGCATAGGATTTTGTCAATACCGTACAAAAAACTAAGTAAAACGTATGGATATTGAAAAATAAATGGATTATATTCATAAAATACGAATATTTCTTGCATTCTCTTGTTATATGAGAGAATATCATACGGAGCGGGTAGCCCCTAGTATAGTAAGCAGTCGAATGGGAGACAGCGTGTCCAAAAACACCTATAGGGAGGTGGTCGTTGGCGGACCTCTCCTCGTATTGGTCAAACTTATGATTTTGTCAATACTATATAAAACGCCAATCATATCCATATAAAAGTGAATACAGTATATGGATATGAATAAAAAACCATACATAAATAAAAAAAAAATATGTATAAAAAATTATACATATATTTATATTAAGCAATCGTATGGATGTGGCTTATAGGTATAATACCTATAAGGCATAATAATGTATAATATAGCAAATATACATATAAAAGTGCATGAATTGTATAGATATGGCATATAAGTGACATATTTATGAGAATAGCTAGTAGAATTTGCCCATACACTACTAGCGAAATGAGATATTTATACCTAGTGAGGGCGGCACTAGTACTATAAATTGTGGCAAAATAAATCTTATGCAAATGCATAGGATTTTGTCAATACCATACATAAACCGTATGGATATTGAGAAGTTAATAGATTACATCTATAATATGAGAAGTATTTTAGTATTCTTATTAAATAAGAGAATACTATAAGGGTGAGTGGCAAAGAGAATTGAATATACCCGAATGGGAGACAGCGTGTCCAAAAACTACTATAGGTGGTGTGGCAAATATGAGGAAGGCAATATATCCATATAATGAAAATAAAAGTGCGTTTTCTTATTATATAAGAGAACACTATATGGGTGAGTGGCAAAGTAAATTGAATATACCCGAATGGGAGACAGCGTGTCCAAAAACTACTATAGGTGGTGTGGCAAATATGAGGAAGGCAATATATCCATATAATGAAAATAAAAGTGCGTTTTCTTATTATATAAGAGAACACTATATGGGTGAGTGGCAAAGTAAATTGAATATACCCGAATGGGAGACAGCGTGTCCAAAAACTACTATAGGTGGTGTGGCAAATATGAGGAAGGCAATATATCCATATAATGAATATAAAAGTGCGTTGTCTTATTATATAAGAGAACACTATATGGGTGAGTGGCAAAGTAAATTGAATATACCCGAATGGGAGACAGCGTGTCCAAAAACTACTATAGGATGGTCAATGGGCCGGCCGTCTGCTATTGACATATGTCAGTAGAGAAGATATTATCCGTCAAATTTGTTTCTTTATTCATTTATTTGAATACGAGACTTGGCTCCGCGGTTAATATTTTAAGCCCAAAGATAATAACGTTGAAACAAAGGCCAAGTTTCTATTGTACATAGAATAACAAATTGTTTCCGAATTTTATCGTTAATTTTAGGAGGTAGGCTAACATGATTTATATTATATGTGTATTATTAAATAATAATAGTACATAAAAGTCTACCAAAGAAATATAAAAATGTAATTATGAATACATTTTCAATATTAATATCAACTTATATTGTTGATAATAAAAAATAGCTATTAAGAGAGTTATTTAAGAAATTATATAATATATAATAAAGAGTATATATATAAATAATATATAAGTATATATTATTTAAGAAATAAATATAGTAGTAATAATTATATATATACACTCGGTTCTATTTTATATATTACCAGAGACTTATATGGATATATATAGATAAATTTTAAATTTATCGTCAAAATACAAATGATTAACTCAATATCTTATATTGGTTAAACAAAAATTGTACATGTGTGGATACAATATATTATGTATGTCGAACAAAAATGATATTTTAGAATGAAATGTGCATATATAAAGAAAATATATGAAAAATAAATATTGTGTTTATAAAGAATATGATTCTTTTTGACATCAATAAAAACTTGTTATTATTAGTGGCGAAACAAGTATAAATTGGAAAACAAACGTATACGAATGCTATATAAAAATGGCCGTATTCGATAGAAATAAAATCTATAACAACATATATATTGCTAATTTCTATTCAAAAAATATGAATGAAATATGAATAAAAACATTATTCTGGTTGATCCTGCCAGTAGTTATATGCTTGTCTCAAAGATTAAGCCATGCATGTCTAAGTACACACGAATTAAAAGTGAAACCGCAAAAGGCTCATTATATCAGTTATGGTTCCTTAGATCGTTAACAGTTACTTGGATAACTGTGGTAATTCTAGAGCTAATACATGCAATTAAAACATGAACCTTATGGAACATGTGCTTTTATTAGGCTAAAACCAAGCGATCGCAAGATCGTTATATTGGTTGAACTCTAGATAACATGCAGATCGTATGGTCTTGTACCGACGACAGATCTTTCAAATGTCTGCCCTATCAACTTTTGATGGTAGTATCTAGGACTACCATGGTTGCAACGGGTAACGGGGAATCAGGGTTCGATTCCGGAGAGGGAGCCTGAGAAACGGCTACCACATCTAAGGAAGGCAGCAGGCGCGTAAATTACCCACTCCCAGCTCGGGGAGGTAGTGACGAAAAATAACAATACAGGACTCATATCCGAGGCCCTGTAATTGGAATGAGTACACTTTAAATCCTTTAACAAGGACCAATTGGAGGGCAAGTCTGGTGCCAGCAGCCGCGGTAATTCCAGCTCCAATAGCGTATATTAAAGTTGTTGCGGTTAAAACGTTCGTAGTTGAACTTGTGCTTCATACGGGTAGTACAACTTACAATTGTGGTTAGTACTATACCTTTATGTATGTAAGCGTATTACCGGTGGAGTTCTTACATGTGCTTAGATACTTGTATTTTTTCATATGTTCCTCCTATTTAAAAACCTGCATTAGTGCTCTTAAACGAGTGTTATTGTGGGCCGGTACAATTACTTTGAACAAATTAGAGTGCTTAAAGCAGGCTTCAAATGCCTGAATATTCTGTGCATGGGATAATGAAATAAGACCTCTGTTCTGCTTTCATTGGTTTTCAGATCAAGAGGTAATGATTAATAGAAGCAGTTTGGGGGCATTAGTATTACGACGCGAGAGGTGAAATTCTTGGACCGTCGTAAGACTAACTTAAGCGAAAGCATTTGCCAAAGATGTTTTCATTAATCAAGAACGAAAGTTAGAGGTTCGAAGGCGATCAGATACCGCCCTAGTTCTAACCATAAACGATGCCAGCTAGCAATTGGGTGTAGCTACTTTTATGGCTCTCTCAGTCGCTTCCCGGGAAACCAAAGCTTTTGGGCTCCGGGGGAAGTATGGTTGCAAAGCTGAAACTTAAAGGAATTGACGGAAGGGCACCACCAGGAGTGGAGCCTGCGGCTTAATTTGACTCAACACGGGAAAACTTACCAGGTCCGAACATAAGTGTGTAAGACAGATTGATAGCTCTTTCTCGAATCTATGGGTGGTGGTGCATGGCCGTTCTTAGTTCGTGGAGTGATTTGTCTGGTTAATTCCGATAACGAACGAGACTCAAATATATTAAATAGATATCTTCAGGATTATGGTGTTGAAGCTTATATAGCCTTCATTCATGGTGGCAGTAAAATGTTTATTGTGTTTGAATGTGTTTATATAAGTGGAGCCGTACCTGTTGGTTTGTCCCATTATAAGGACACTAGCTTCTTAAATGGACAAATTGCGTCTAGCAATAATGAGATTGAGCAATAACAGGTCTGTGATGCCCTTAGATGTCCTGGGCTGCACGCGCGCTACAATGAAAGTATCAACGTGTATTTCCTAGACCGAGAGGTCCGGGTAAACCGCTGAACCACTTTCATGCTTGGGATTGTGAACTGAAACTGTTCACATGAACTTGGAATTCCCAGTAAGTGTGAGTCATTAACTCGCATTGATTACGTCCCTGCCCTTTGTACACACCGCCCGTCGCTACTACCGATTGAATTATTTAGTGAGGTCTCCGGACGTGATCACTGTGACGCCTTGCGTGTTACGGTTGTTTCGCAAAAGTTGACCGAACTTGATTATTTAGAGGAAGTAAAAGTCGTAACAAGGTTTCCGTAGGTGAACCTGCGGAAGGATCATTAATGTTTTAATATCCTTACCGTTAATAAAATATTTGTTTATATTATAATAAATACATTATAGTATTACAAATAAAATATGAATTGCCAAAATGTATATGAGATCTATTATAGATCAAATGAAATTTCGAACAAGCAAATCGAAATAATGCAAATATTAAAATTATATATTGTATTTAATACATATGAGAGAAATTAATAAGCAGCCAAAGCAAACAAATAAAAATTCGAACAAGCAAATCGAATTATTAAAATAATAATATTAAATTATTATTGTATATCCTTACCGTTAATAAAATATTTGTTTATATTATAATAAATACATTATAATAATACAAATAAAATATGAATTGCCAAAATGTATATGAGATCTAATATAGATCAAATAAAATTTCGAACAAGCAAATCGAAATAATGCAAATATTAAAATTATATATTGTATTTAATACATATGAGAGAAATAATAAGCAGCCAAAGCAAACAAATAAAAATTCGAACAAGCAAATCGAATTATTAAAATAATAATATTAAATTATTATTGTATATCCTTACCGTTAATAAAATATTTGTTTATATTATAATAAATACATTATAGTAATACAAATAAAATATGAATTGCCAAAATGTATATGATCTAATATAGATCAAATGAAATTTCGAACAAGCAAATCGAAATAATGCAAATATTAAAATTATATATTGTATTTAATACATATGAGAGAAATAATAAGCAGCCAAAACAAACAAATAAAAATTCGAACAAGCAAATCGAATTATTAAAATAATAATATTAAATTATTATTGTATATAAACACAATTAAAATACTGTGTGTATATGGACCATAATATACACGCGTTGCGATATGTATTGTTCATCTCAGTTATGCGCATACATTGGATAATGCAACAACCTAAAATGTACAATGTTGTACCTGGTTTTATACAGGTTAATGTTTTATATAAATTTCAATTTATATCGCTAAAAAAGTATTAATATATATATATATATATATTTATTTACAATAAATGCAATTTAAAAAGAAATACTTTGATATATATTGGTTATATAAAACTAAGACATTTCGCAGCATTCGTTTTAGGTATAAAAATAAATTTATTGAAGGAATTGATATATGCCAGTAAAATGGTGTATTTTTAATTTCTTTCAATAAAAACATATTTGACAAAATTAAGAAACCAATTTATAAAACTCTAAGCGGTGGATCACTCGGCTCATGGGTCGATGAAGAACGCAGCAAACTGTGCGTCATCGTGTGAACTGCAGGACACATGAACATCGACATTTTGAACGCATATCGCAGTCCATGCTGTTATGTACTTTAATTAATTTTATAGTGCTGCTTGGACTACATATGGTTGAGGGTTGTAAGACTATGCTAATTAAGTTGCTTATACAAATTTTATAATGAAATTTTATAAGCATATGGTATATTATTGGATAATAATAATTTAATTATTTTATTCATAATATTAAAAAAATATATGAAAAACATTATCTCACATTAGTAAATAATTTGAATGTGAAAAACGAAGAGAAATATTTTCTTTTTCAATCAAATGATACTGAGAAATGTCTAGCATAAAAATTTATCTAGAATTGTCTCTTATTAATGATTAGAAAATAGAAAACCGTTGACAATATTATTGTTCTTCGTTGATTCGTTAAATCAAACAAATGCCATTTATATACAGATATTATTAATATAACGAATTTAATAAAATGTTTTATCATTATATATAAAGAATTAATTGCATATAAAAGTTATACACAACCTCAACTCATATGGGACTACCCCCTGAATTTAAGCATATTAATTAGGGGAGGAAAAGAAACTAACAAGGATTTTCTTAGTAGCGGCGAGCGAAAAGAAATCAGTTCAGCACTAAGTCACTTTGTCTATATGGCAAATGTGAGATGCAGTGTATGGAGCGTCAATATTCTAGTATGAGAAATTAACGATTTAAGTCCTTCTTAAATGAGGCCATTTACCCATAGAGGGTGCCAGGCCCGTATAACGTTAATGATTACTAGATGATGTTTCCAAAGAGTCGTGTTGCTTGATAGTGCAGCACTAAGTGGGTGGTAAACTCCATCTAAAACTAAATATAACCATGAGACCGATAGTAAACAAGTACCGTGAGGGAAAGTTGAAAAGAACTCTGAATAGAGAGTTAAACAGTACGTGAAACTGCTTAGAGGTTAAGCCCGATGAACCTGAATATCCGTTATGGAAAATTCATCATTAGAATTGTAATATTTAAACAATATTATGATAATAGTGTGCATTTTTTCCATATAAGGACATTGTAATCTATTAGCATACCAAATTTATCATAAAATATAACTTATAGTTTATTCAAATTAATTTGCTTGCATTTTAACACAGAATAAATGTTATTAATTTGATAAAGTGCTGATAGATTTATATGAATACAGTGCGTTAATTTTTCGGAATTATATAATGGCATAATTATCATTGATTTTTGTGTTTATTATATGCACTTGTAGGATTAACAATGCGAAAGATTCAGGATACCTTCGGGACCCGTCTTGAAACACGGACCAAGGAGTCTAACATATGTGCAAGTTATTGGGATATAAACCTAATAGCGTAATTAACTTGACTAATAATGGGATTAGTTTTTTAACTATTTATAGCTAATTAACACAATCCCGGGGCGTTCTATATAGTTATGTATAATGATATTTATATTATTTATGCCTCTAACTGGAACGTACCTTGAGCATATATGCTGTGACCCGAAAGATGGTGAACTATACTTGATCAGGTTGAAGTCAGGGGAAACCCTGATGGAAGACCGAAACAGTTCTGACGTGCAAATCGATTGTCAGAATTGAGTATAGGGGCGAAAGACCAATCGAACCATCTAGTAGCTGGTTCCTTCCGAAGTTTCCCTCAGGATAGCTGGTGCATTTTAATATTATATAAAATAATCTTATCTGGTAAAGCGAATGATTAGAGGCCTTAGGGTCGAAACGATCTTAACCTATTCTCAAACTTTAAATGGGTAAGAACCTTAACTTTCTTGATATGAAGTTCAAGGTTATGATATAATGTGCCCAGTGGGCCACTTTTGGTAAGCAGAACTGGCGCTGTGGGATGAACCAAACGTAATGTTACGGTGCCCAAATTAACAACTCATGCAGATACCATGAAAGGCGTTGGTTGCTTAAAACAGCAGGACGGTGATCATGGAAGTCGAAATCCGCTAAGGAGTGTGTAACAACTCACCTGCCGAAGCAACTAGCCCTTAAAATGGATGGCGCTTAAGTTGTATACCTATACATTACCGCTAAAGTAGATGATTTATATTACTTGTAATATAAATTTTGAAACTTTAGTGAGTAGGAAGGTACAATGGTATGCGTAGAAGTGTTTGGCGTAAGCCTGCATGGAGCTGCCATTGGTACAGATCTTGGTGGTAGTAGCAAATAATCGAATGAGACCTTGGAGGACTGAAGTGGAGAAGGGTTTCGTGTGAACAGTGGTTGATCACGAGTTAGTCGGTCCTAAGTTCAAGGCGAAAGCCGAAAATTTTCAAGTAAAATACAAATGCCAAACAAATATATATATTATATAAAATCTAGCTAAATTAATATACTTGAATAATTTTGAACGAAAGGGAATACGGTTCCAATTCCGTAACCTGTTGAGTATCCGTTTGTTATTAAATATGGGCCTCGTGCTCATCCTGGCAACAGGAACGACCATAAAGAAGCCGTCGAGAGATATCGGAAGAGTTTTCTTTTCTGTTTTATAGCCGTACTACCATGGAAGTCTTTCGCAGAGAGATATGGTAGATGGGCTAGAAGAGCATGACATATACTGTTGTGTCGATATTTTCTCCTCGGACCTTGAAAATTTATGGTGGGGACACGCAAACTTCTCAACAGGCCGTACCAATATCCGCAGCTGGTCTCCAAGGTGAAGAGTCTCTAGTCGATAGAATAATGTAGGTAAGGGAAGTCGGCAAATTAGATCCGTAACTTCGGGATAAGGATTGGCTCTGAAGATTGAGATAGTCGGGCTTGATTGGGAAACAATAACATGGTTTATGTGCTCGTTCTGGGTAAATAGAGTTTCTAGCATTTATGTTAGTTACTTGTTCCCCGGATAGTTTAGTTACGTAGCCAATTGTGGAACTTTCTTGCTAAAATTTTTAAGAATACTAATTGGGTTAAACCAATTAGTTCTTATTAATTATAACGATTATCAATTAACAATCAATTCAGAACTGGCACGGACTTGGGGAATCCGACTGTCTAATTAAAACAAAGCATTGTGATGGCCCTAGCGGGTGTTGACACAATGTGATTTCTGCCCAGTGCTCTGAATGTCAAAGTGAAGAAATTCAAGTAAGCGCGGGTCAACGGCGGGAGTAACTATGACTCTCTTAAGGTAGCCAAATGCCTCGTCATCTAATTAGTGACGCGCATGAATGGATTAACGACGGACGTGTGTTTTCTCGTGGTCCCAATCAAACGGTCATTTCAAAGTTATTTCTGGGTGTACAGAGCTCGAAATTGGACTAAAATTCGCAGTTTAGTGCAAGGAAGACGCCTGTGTAAAAAACAATTTTGAAAAGTGAGCGGTAAGAGTGGAAATCGCCGTTTTCCTTTTTGGAAAATTTCCACACGTGCGCGTGGTGAGTGCAGCCGCGAGAACTTTCGTGAGAGCAAAAGCGGCGAGAGCGAGCTTTCTCTCTCGCAGTCAGCTGTTCTAGCGGGTGTGTGTACCGGCTAAACTTGCGTATCGGGTAAGTGTACTTGCTCGAGTAAGTTTGGTGGTAGGAGGAAAATGGCTCCATCTCCGATGGGAGACGGCAGGTGGATGCTCGGGCAGTGAGTCTGCGAGCAGTCGTAGCGGCAGTGTTAGCCGTGATAGGCAGGGTCGGTCGAAGGGAAAGCGTGGCAGAGGTGCAGCTGCGAGGGATGCCTCACAGGCCAAGTATGTGGCCATCGACGGAGGCAGTGGTGGACCGAAGCAACTTGTGGAGAAGACGCTGTCATCGCTGGAGATGCCGCCGCCGCCGGCTCCCGTTGCTGCCATCGTCCCCGCTGCTGGCACTGTCCCCGCTGCCTCCTCTGCCGATGCCTGCGTCGGCGTCGCAGCTGGCGCCGCTGCTGGCGCCGCTGCCACCGGAGAAGGAGAATGCGTAGAGGAGCTCGAGGCAATGGAGATCGTGAGAGGTGGCCTCGGCCGAATTTCCGCGGAGATCGCGAAAATTAGGTCGGAGATCGTGCTGGACGTCACCACCTGCCTGGGACGAAGCTCAACGAGGGAGTTACTCAGAGTCGCCGCAAAGTACGAGGCCCTGATCTCGGCGCTCACGGTGCGCAATGCGATTTTGGAGGACCGGTGGAAGCAAATGAAGAGGACGCCGCTGCCAACGCCGCCACCGCCGCCACCGCCGCCACCGCCGACTATCCAACATGGAGCCGCCCATATGCCCTCGGTGTATGCCACTGCGTACCCCAGCCTGCCGGTGTCCTCTGTCATGCCCCCTGCCGTGCCGGTCCCGATGCCGAGGAAGCCGCGCGAGACCTGGTCGGCTGTGGTTCACAGCTCAGACCCGAATATTTCGGGGCAGCAGCTGGCTGAAAAGGTGCGGAAGGAGATTGCTCCTTCACTAGGAGTCCGTCTACACGAAGTCAGAGGACTGGCGCGTGGCGGTGCCATTATCCGCACCCCGTCGTCCGGGGAAATAAGGAAGGTTGTGGCA
>NW_026114553.1:35000-65210 GCF_025231255.1 Drosophila biarmipes | reverse complement strand
GTTTTGATGCAAGCTTCTTGATCAAGTATCACGAGTTTGTTATATAATCGCAAACAAATTCTTTAATAAAACGGTGCATTTATGTATTTTTGATTTGAAAATTTGGTATAACTCCAATTACTCAGGTATGATCCAATTCAAGGACATTGCCAGGTAGGGAGTTTGACTGGGGCGGTACATCTCTCAAATAATAACGGAGGTGTCCCAAGGCCAGCTCAGTGCGGACAGAAACCACACATAGAGCAAAAGGGCAAATGCTGACTTGATCTCGGTGTTCAGTACACACAGGGACAGCAAAAGCTCGGCCTATCGATCCTTTGGTTTAAAGAGTTTTTAACAAGAGGTGTCAGAAAAGTTACCATAGGGATAACTGGCTTGTGGCGGCCAAGCGTTCATAGCGACGTCGCTTTTTGATCCTTCGATGTCGGCTCTTCCTATCATTGTGAAGCAAAATTCACCAAGCGTTGGATTGTTCACCCATGCAAGGGAACGTGAGCTGGGTTTAGACCGTCGTGAGACAGGTTAGTTTTACCCTACTAATGACAAAACGTTGTTGCGACAGCATTCCTGCGTAGTACGAGAGGAACCGCAGGTACGGACCAATGGCACAATACTTGTTCGAGCGAACAGTGGTATGACGCTACGGTCCGTTGGATTATGCCTGAACGCCTCTAAGGTCGTATCCGTGCTGGACTGCAATGATAAATAAGGGGCAATTTGCATTGTATGGCTTCTAAACCATTTAAAGTTTATAATTTACTTTTTTAAACGACAATGGATGTGATGCCAATGTAATTTGTAACATAGTAAATTGGGAGATCTTTGATCACCTGATGCCGCGCTAGTTACATATAAAAGCATTATTTAATACAATGACAAAGCCTAGAATCAATTGTAAACGACTTTTGTAACAGGCAAGGTGTTGTAAGTGGTTGAGCAGCTGCCATACTGCGATCCACTGAAGCTTATCCTTTGCTTGATGATTCGATAATAAAATTGCATAATTTATTTGTTGTGTTGAACTTCTTATATAAAGTTCAACCAACAATCTATTTGTATGCATTGATTGTTTGCTTGGCTTTGTGGCGAATTTTTTAATCCTTTATATATTACATTCCTAGGTCTAGATTTTCAAGTAAGAGACCAATTTGATTAACATATCAATATAAGTACAAACTCGACCATCTAATAATAACAATATGAATCGTCATCTTATTAGTGACGCGAAGATTGGCAAACATATAATATAAAAATATTCCTAAGGTCTAGATTTTCAAGTAAGAGACCAATTTGATTAACATATCAATATAAGTACAACTCGACCATCTAATAATAACAATATGAATCGTCATCTTATTAGTGACGCGAAGATTGGCAAACATATAATATAAAAATATTCCTAAGGTCTAGATTTTCAAGTAAGAGACCAATTTGATTAACATATCAATATAAGTACAACTCGACCATCTAATAATAACAATATGAATCGTCATCTTATTAGTGACGCGAAGATTGGCAAACATATAATATAAAAATATTCCTAAGGTCTAGATTTCAAGTAAGAGACCAATTTGATTAACATATCAATATAAGTACAACTCGACCATCTAATAATAATATGAATCGTCATCTTATTAGTGACGCGAAGATTGGCAAACATATAATATAAAAATATTCCTAAGGTCTAGATTTTCAAGTAAGAGACCAATTTGATTAACATATCAATATAAGTACAACTCGACCATCTAATAATAATATGAATCGTCATCTTATTAGTGACGCGAAGATTGGCAAACATATAATATAAAAAATATTCCTAAGGTCTAGATTTTCAAGTAAGAGACCAATTTGATTAACATATCAATATAAGTACAACTCGACCATCTAATAATAACAATATGAATCGTCATCTTTTTAGTGACGCGAAGATTGGCAAACATATAATATAAAAATATTCCTAAGGTCTAGAATCTTAAGCAATAGACCAATTCAACTAAGAGTTGACATATAAAAATATGTTCCTTTTAATGTTAGCAAAATTTTATCGTCACATACTGTTAAGTGACGCGAACGTTTTTTTCTCCATGTTTATATGAATGTTTATTCAAAGGTAGAAAGGCAGGATCGTTATTTTATAAGTGAAGCGATAAAAAAATATTATGCAATAGGACATCTATTTATAAATATTTTTAAGTCTTAGAAATTCAAGTAAAGAGATTCAAGAAATTCATTCAACTTAGAGCGCACATATAATTAAAACTATTCCTGAGGTTTAGAAACCAAATTAAATAAAGAGGACATATAAACGTATGTGGTATTTTGATGGTAGTAAAAATGTATCGCGATATTATTAGTGACGCGACCAATTTTTATACTCTTTGCTCCATGTGCAAATATATCTAGTGTTTAGATAGTCAATTAAAAATGACAATTTTAACTAAAAGACTTAAAAAAGTGTTTGTCAAACTTATAATTTTGTCAATACTATATAAAACGCCAATCATATCCTTATAAAAGTAAATACGGTATATGGTTATAAATACAAAACCATATATAAATAAAAAAATGAAATCGTATGTATATGGCTTATAGGTATAATACCTATAAGGCATAATAATGTATAATATTAGCAAATATACATATAAAAGTGCATAAATTGTATAGATATGGCATAAAGAAGGCATTTATGAGAATAGCTAGTAGAATTTGCCCATACACTACTAGCGAAATGAGATATTTATACCTAGTGAGGCGGCACTAGTACTATAAATTGTGGCAAAATAAATCTTATGCAAATGCATAGGATTTTGTCAATACCGTACAAAAAACTAAGTAAAACGTATGGATATTGAAAAATAAATGGATTATATTCATAAAATACGAATATTTCTTGCATTCTCTTGTTATACGAGAGAATATCATACGGAGCGGGCAGCCCCTAGTATAGTAAGCAGTCGAATGGGAGACAGCGTGTCCAAAAACACCTATAGGGAGGTGGTCGTTGGCGGACCTCTCCTCGTATTGGTCAAACTTATGATTTTGTCAATACTATATAAAACGCCAATCATATCCATATAAAAGTGAATACAGTATATGGATATGAATAAAAAACCATACATAAATAAAAAAAATATGTATAAAAAAATTATACATATATTTATATTAAGCAATCGTATGGATTGTGGCTTATAGGTATAATACCTATAAGGCATAATAATGTATAATATAGCAAATATACATATAAAAGTGCATGAATTGTATAGATATGGCATATAAGTGACATATTTATGAGAATAGCTAGTAGAATTTGCCCATACACTACTAGCGAAATGAGATATTTATACCTAGTGAGGGCGGCACTAGTACTATAAATTGTGGCAAAATAAATCTTATGCAAATGCATAGGATTTTGTCAATACCGTACAAAAAACTAAGTAAAACGTATGGATATTGAAAAATAAATGGATTATATTCATAAAATACGAATATTTCTTGCATTCTCTTGTTATATGAGAGAATATCATACGGAGCGGGTAGCCCCTAGTATAGTAAGCAGTCGAATGGGAGACAGCGTGTCCAAAAACACCTATAGGGAGGTGGTCGTTGGCGGACCTCTCCTCGTATTGGTCAAACTTATGATTTTGTCAATACTATATAAAACGCCAATCATATCCATATAAAAGTGAATACAGTATATGGATATGAATAAAAAACCATACATAAATAAAAAAAAATATGTATAAAAAATTATACATATATTTATATTAAGCAATCGTATGGATGTGGCTTATAGGTATAATACCTATAAGGCATAATAATGTATAATATAGCAAATATACATATAAAAGTGCATGAATTGTATAGATATGGCATATAAGTGACATATTTATGAGAATAGCTAGTAGAATTTGCCCATACACTACTAGCGAAATGAGATATTTATACCTAGTGAGGGCGGCACTAGTACTATAAATTGTGGCAAAATAAATCTTATGCAAATGCATAGGATTTTGTCAATACCGTACAAAAAACTAAGTAAAACGTATGGATATTGAAAAATAAATGGATTATATTCATAAAATACGAATATTTCTTGCATTCTCTTGTTATATGAGAGAATATCATACGGAGCGGGTAGCCCCTAGTATAGTAAGCAGTCGAATGGGAGACAGCGTGTCCAAAAACACCTATAGGGAGGTGGTCGTTGGCGGACCTCTCCTCGTATTGGTCAAACTTATGATTTTGTCAATACTATATAAAACGCCAATCATATCCATATAAAATTGAATACAGTATATGGATATGAATAAAAAAACCATACAAAAATAAAAAAAAAATATGTATAAAAAAATTATACATATATTTATATTAAGCAATCGTATTGGATGTGGCTTATAGGTATAATACCTATAAGGCATAATAATGTATAATATAGCAAATATACCATATAAAAGTGCATGAATTGTATAGATATGGCATATAAGTGACATATTTATGAGAATAGCTAGTAGAATTTGCCCATACACTACTAGCGAAATGAGATATTTATACCTAGTGAGGGCGGCACTAGTACTATAAATTGTGGCAAAATAAATCTTATGCAAATGCATAGGATTTTGTCAATACCGTACAAAAAACTAAGTAAAACGTATGGATATTGAAAAATAAATGGATTATATTCATAAAATACGAATATTTCTTGCATTCTCTTGTTATATGAGAGAATATCATACGGAGCGGGTAGCCCCTAGTATAGTAAGCAGTCGAATGGGAGACAGCGTGTCCAAAAACACCTATAGGGAGGTGGTCGTTGGCGGACCTCTCCTCGTATTGGTCAAACTTATGATTTTGTCAATACTATATAAAACGCCAATCATATCCATATAAAAGTGAATACAGTATATGGATATGAATAAAAAACCATACATAAATAAAAAAAATATGTATAAAAAATTATACATATATTTATATTAAGCAATCGTATGGATGTGGCTTATAGGTATAATACCTATAAGGCATAATAATGTATAATATAGCAAATATACATATAAAAGTGCATGAATTGTATAGATATGGCATATAAGTGACATATTTATGAGAATAGCTAGTAGAATTTGCCCATACACTACTAGCGAAATGAGATATTTATACCTAGTGAGGGCGGCACTAGTACTATAATTGTGGCAAAATAAATCTTATGCAAATGCATAGGATTTTGTCAATACCGTACAAAAAACTAAGTAAAACGTATGGATATTGAAAAATAAATGGATTATATTCATAAAATACGAATATTTCTTGCATTCTCTTGTTATATGAGAGAATATCATACGGAGCGGGTAGCCCCTAGTATAGTAAGCAGTCGAATGGGAGACAGCGTGTCCAAAAACACCTATAGGGAGGTGGTCGTTGGCGGACCTCTCCTCGTATTGGTCAAACTTATGATTTTGTCAATACTATATAAAACGCCAATCATATCCATATAAAATTGAATACAGTATATGGATATGAATAAAAAACCATACATAAATAAAAAAAAAATATGTATAAAAAATTATACATATATTTATATTAAGCAATCGTATGGATGTGGCTTATAGGTATAATACCTATAAGGCATAATAATGTATAATATAGCAAATATACATATAAAAGTGCATGAATTGTATAGATATGGCATATAAGTGACATATTTATGAGAATAGCTAGTAGAATTTCCCCATACACTACTAGCGAAATGAGATATTTATACCTAGTGAGGGCGGCACTAGTACTATAAATTGTGGCAAAATAAATCTTATGCAAATGCATAGGATTTTGTCAATACCGTACAAAAAACTAAGTAAAACGTATGGATATTGAAAAATAAATGGATTATATTCATAAAATACGAATATTTCTTGCATTCTCTTGTTATATGAGAGAATATCATACGGAGCGGTAGCCCCTAGTATAGTAAGCAGTCGAATGGGGAGACAGCGTGTCCAAAAACACCTATAGGGAGGTGGTCGTTGGCGGACCTCTCCTCGTATTGGTCAAACTTATGATTTTGTCAATACTATATAAAACGCCAATCATATCCATATAAAAGTGAATACAGTATATGGATATGAATAAAAAAACCATACATAAATAAAAAAAAATATGTATAAAAAATTTATACATATATTTATATTAAGCATCGTATGGATGTGGCTTATAGGTATAATACCTATAAGGCATAATAATGTATAATATAGCAAATATACATATAAAAGTGCATGAATTGTATAGATATGGCATATAAGTGACATATTTATGAGAATAGCTAGTAGAATTTGCCCATACACTACTAGCGAAATGAGATATTTATACCTAGTGAGGGCGGCACTAGTACTATAAATTGTGGCAAAATAAATCTTATGCAAATGCATAGGATTTTGTCAATACCGTACAAAAAACTAAGTAAAACGTATGGATATTGAAAAATAAATGGATTAATATTCATAAAATACGAATATTTCTTGCATTCTCTTGTTATATGAGAGAATATCATACGGAGCGGGTAGCCCCTAGTATAGTAAGCAGTCGAATGGGAGACAGCGTGTCCAAAAACACCTATAGGGAGGTGGTCGTTGGCGGACCTCTCCTCGTATTGGTCAAACTTATGATTTTGTCAATACTATATAAAACGCCAATCATATCCATATAAAATTGAATACAGTATATGGATATGAATAAAAAACCATACATAAATAAAAAAAAAATATGTATAAAAAATTATACATATATTTATATTAAGCAATCGTATGGATGTGGCTTATAGGTATAATACCTATAAGGCATAATAATGTATAATATAGCAAATATACATATAAAAGTGCATGAATTGTATAGATATGGCATATAAGTGACATATTTATGAGAATAGCTAGTAGAATTTCCCCATACACTACTAGCGAAATGAGATATTTATACCTAGTGAGGGCGGCACTAGTACTATAAATTGTGGCAAAATAAATCTTATGCAAATGCATAGGATTTTGTCAATACCGTACAAAAAACTAAGTAAAACGTATGGATATTGAAAAATAAATGGATTATATTCATAAAATACGAATATTTCTTGCATTCTCTTGTTATATGAGAGAATATCATACGGAGCGGGTAGCACCCTCAGTATAGTAAGCAGTCGAATGGGAGACAGCGTGTCCAAAAACACCTATAGGGAGGTGGTCGTTGGCGGACCTCTCCTCGTATTGGTCAAACTTATGATTTTGTCAATACTATATAAAACGCCAATCATATCCATATAAAAATTGAATACAGTATATGGATATGAATAAAAAACCATACAAAAATAAAAAAAAAATATGTATAAAAAATTATACATATATTTATATTAGCAATCGTATGGATGTGGCTTATAGGTATAATACCTATAAGGCATAATAATGTATAATATAGCAAATAATACATATAAAAGTGGCATGAATTGTATAGATATGGCATATAAGTGACATATTTATGAGAATAGCTAGTAGAATTTCCCCATACACTACTAGCGAAATGAGATATTATACCTAGTGAGGGCGGCACTAGTACTATAAATTGTGGCAAAATAAATCTTATGCAAATGCATAGGATTTTGTCAATACCGTACAAAAAACTAAGTAAAACGTATGGATATTGAAAAATAAATGGATTATATTCATAAAATACGAATATTTCTTGCATTCTCTTGTTATATGAGAGAATATCATACGGAGCCGGGTAGCCCCTAGTATAGTAAGCAGTCGAATGGGAGACAGCGTGTCCAAAAACACCTATAGGGGAGGTGGTCGTTGGCGGACCTCTCCTCGTATTGGTCAAACTTATGATTTTGTCAATACTATATAAAACGCCAATCATATCCATATAAAAGTGAATACAGTATATGGATATGAATAAAAAACCATACATAAATAAAAAAAAATATGTATAAAAAATTATACATATATTTATATTAAGCAATCGTATGGATGTGGCTTATAGGTATAATACCTATAAGGCATAATAATGTATAATATAGCAAATATACATATAAAAGTGCATGAATTGTATAGATATGGCATATAAGTGACATATTTATGAGAATAGCTAGTAGAATTTTGCCCATACACTACTAGCGAAATGAGATATTTATACCTAGTGAGGGCGGCACTAGTACTATAAATTGTGGCAAAATAAATCTTATGCAAATGCATAGGATTTTGTCAATACCGTACAAAAAACTAAGTAAAACGTATGGATATTGAAAAATAAATGGATTATATCATAAAATACGAATATTTCTTGCATTCTCTTGTTATATGAGAGAATATCATACGGAGCGGGTAGCCCCTAGTATAGTAAGCAGTCGAATGGGAGACAGCGTGTCCAAAAACACCTATAGGGAGGTGGTCGTTGGCGGACCTCTCCTCGTATTGGTCAAACTTATGATTTTGTCAATACTATATAAAACGCCAATCATATCCATATAAAATTGAATACAGTATATGGATATGAATAAAAAACCATACATAAATAAAAAAAAAATATGTATAAAAAATTATACATATATTTATATTAAGCAATCGTATGGATGTGGCTTATAGGTATAATACCTATAAGGCATAATAATGTATAATATAGCAAATATACATATAAAAGTGCATGAATTGTATAGATATGGCATATAAGTGACATATTTATGAGAATAGCTAGTAGAATTTCCCCATACACTACTAGCGAAATGAGATATTTATACCTAGTGAGGGCGGCACTAGTACTATAAATTG
This sequence comes from Drosophila biarmipes, assembly GCF_025231255.1. NCBI lineage: Eukaryota > Metazoa > Arthropoda > Insecta > Diptera > Drosophilidae > Drosophila > Drosophila biarmipes. The sequence goes on along the minus strand of NW_026114553.1, from coordinate 56,412 downwards.
TGGCAAAATAAATCTTATGCAAATGCATAGGATTTTGTCAATACCGTACAAAAAACTAAGTAAAACGTATGGATATTGAAAAATAAATGGATTATATTCATAAAATACGAATATTTCTTGCATTCTCTTGTTATATGAGAGAATATCATACGGAGCGGGTAGCCCCTAGTATAGTAAGCAGTCGAATGGGAGACAGCGTGTCCAAAAACACCTATAGGGAGGTGGTCGTTGGCGGACCTCTCCTCGTATTGGTCAAACTTATGATTTTGTCAATACTATATAAAACGCCAATCATATCCATATAAAATTGAATACAGTATATGGATATGAATAAAAAACCATACAAAAATAAAAAAAAAATATGTATAAAAAATTATACATATATTTATATTAAGCAATCGTATGGATGTGGCTTATAGGTATAATACCTATAAGGCATAATAATGTATAATATAGCAAATATACATATAAAAGTGCATGAATTGTATAGATATGGCATATAAGTGACATATTTATGAGAATAGCTAGTAGAATTTCCCCATACACTACTAGCGAAATGAGATATTTATACCTAGTGAGGGCGGCACTAGTACTATAAATTGTGGCAAAATAAATCTTATGCAAATGCATAGGATTTTGTCAATACCGTACAAAAAACTAAGTAAAACGTATGGATATTGAAAAATAAATGGATTATATTCATAAAATACGAATATTTCTTGCATTCTCTTGTTATATGAGAGAATATCATACGGAGCGGGTAGCCCCTAGTATAGTAAGCAGTCGAATGGGAGACAGCGTGTCCAAAAACACCTATAGGGAGGTGGTCGTTGGCGGACCTCTCCTCGTATTGGTCAAACTTATGATTTTGTCAATACTATATAAAACGCCAATCATATCCATATAAAATTGAATACAGTATATGGATATGAATAAAAAACCATACATAAATAAAAAAAAAATATGTATAAAAAATTATACATATATTTATATTAAGCAATCGTATGGATGTGGCTTATAGGTATAATACCTATAAGGCATAATAATGTATAATATAGCAAATATACATATAAAAGTGCATGAATTGTATAGATATGGCATATAAGTGACATATTTATGAGAATAGCTAGTAGAATTTGCCCATACACTACTAGCGAAATGAGATATTTATACCTAGTGAGGGCGGCACTAGTACTATAAATTGTGGCAAAATAAATCTTATGCAAATGCATAGGATTTTGTCAATACCGTACAAAAAACTAAGTAAAACGTATGGATATTGAAAAATAAATGGATTATATTCATAAAATACGAATATTTCTTGCATTCTCTTGTTATATGAGAGAATATCATACGGAGCGGGTAGCCCCTAGTATAGTAAGCAGTCGAATGGGAGACAGCGTGTCCAAAAACACCTATAGGGAGGTGGTCGTTGGCGGACCTCTCCTCGTATTGGTCAAACTTATGATTTTGTCAATACTATATAAAACGCCAATCATATCCATATAAAATTGAATACAGTATATGGATATGAATAAAAAACCATACATAAATAAAAAAAAAATATGTATAAAAAATTATACATATATTTATATTAAGCAATCGTATGGATGTGGCTTATAGGTATAATACCTATAAGGCATAATAATGTATAATATAGCAAATATACATATAAAAGTGCATGAATTGTATAGATATGGCATATAAGTGACATATTTATGAGAATAGCTAGTAGAATTTCCCCATACACTACTAGCGAAATGAGATATTTATACCTAGTGAGGGCGGCACTAGTACTATAAATTGTGGCAAAATAAATCTTATGCAAATGCATAGGATTTTGTCAATACCGTACAAAAAACTAAGTAAAACGTATGGATATTGAAAAATAAATGGATTATATTCATAAAATACGAATATTTCTTGCATTCTCTTGTTATATGAGAGAATATCATACGGAGCGGGTAGCCCCTAGTATAGTAAGCAGTCGAATGGGAGACAGCGTGTCCAAAAACACCTATAGGGAGGTGGTCGTTGGCGGACCTCTCCTCGTATTGGTCAAACTTATGATTTTGTCAATACTATATAAAACGCCAATCATATCCATATAAAATTGAATACAGTATATGGATATGAATAAAAAACCATACAAAAATAAAAAAAAAATATGTATAAAAAATTATACATATATTTATATTAAGCAATCGTATGGATGTGGCTTATAGGTATAATACCTATAAGGCATAATAATGTATAATATAGCAAATATACATATAAAAGTGCATGAATTGTATAGATATGGCATATAAGTGACATATTTATGAGAATAGCTAGTAGAATTTCCCCATACACTACTAGCGAAATGAGATATTTATACCTAGTGAGGGCGGCACTAGTACTATAAATTGTGGCAAAATAAATCTTATGCAAATGCATAGGATTTTGTCAATACCGTACAAAAAACTAAGTAAAACGTATGGATATTGAAAAATAAATGGATTATATTCATAAAATACGAATATTTCTTGCATTCTCTTGTTATATGAGAGAATATCATACGGAGCGGGTAGCCCCTAGTATAGTAAGCAGTCGAATGGGAGACAGCGTGTCCAAAAACACCTATAGGGAGGTGGTCGTTGGCGGACCTCTCCTCGTATTGGTCAAACTTATGATTTTGTCAATACTATATAAAACGCCAATCATATCCATATAAAAGTGAATACAGTATATGGATATGAATAAAAAACCATACATAAATAAAAAAAAAATATGTATAAAAAATTATACATATATTTATATTAAGCAATCGTATGGATGTGGCTTATAGGTATAATACCTATAAGGCATAATAATGTATAATATAGCAAATATACATATAAAAGTGCATGAATTGTATAGATATGGCATATAAGTGACATATTTATGAGAATAGCTAGTAGAATTTGCCCATACACTACTAGCGAAATGAGATATTTATACCTAGTGAGGGCGGCACTAGTACTATAAATTGTGGCAAAATAAATCTTATGCAAATGCATAGGATTTTGTCAATACCGTACAAAAAACTAAGTAAAACGTATGGATATTGAAAAATAAATGGATTATATTCATAAAATACGAATATTTCTTGCATTCTCTTGTTATATGAGAGAATATCATACGGAGCGGGTAGCCCCTAGTATAGTAAGCAGTCGAATGGGAGACAGCGTGTCCAAAAACACCTATAGGGAGGTGGTCGTTGGCGGACCTCTCCTCGTATTGGTCAAACTTATGATTTTGTCAATACTATATAAAACGCCAATCATATCCATATAAAATTGAATACAGTATATGGATATGAATAAAAAACCATACATAAATAAAAAAAAAATATGTATAAAAAATTATACATATATTTATATTAAGCAATCGTATGGATGTGGCTTATAGGTATAATACCTATAAGGCATAATAATGTATAATATAGCAAATATACATATAAAAGTGCATGAATTGTATAGATATGGCATATAAGTGACATATTTATGAGAATAGCTAGTAGAATTTCCCCATACACTACTAGCGAAATGAGATATTTATACCTAGTGAGGGCGGCACTAGTACTATAAATTGTGGCAAAATAAATCTTATGCAAATGCATAGGATTTTGTCAATACCGTACAAAAAACTAAGTAAAACGTATGGATATTGAAAAATAAATGGATTATATTCATAAAATACGAATATTTCTTGCATTCTCTTGTTATATGAGAGAATATCATACGGAGCGGGTAGCCCCTAGTATAGTAAGCAGTCGAATGGGAGACAGCGTGTCCAAAAACACCTATAGGGAGGTGGTCGTTGGCGGACCTCTCCTCGTATTGGTCAAACTTATGATTTTGTCAATACTATATAAAACGCCAATCATATCCATATAAAATTGAATACAGTATATGGATATGAATAAAAAACCATACAAAAATAAAAAAAAAATATGTATAAAAAATTATACATATATTTATATTAAGCAATCGTATGGATGTGGCTTATAGGTATAATACCTATAAGGCATAATAATGTATAATATAGCAAATATACATATAAAAGTGCATGAATTGTATAGATATGGCATATAAGTGACATATTTATGAGAATAGCTAGTAGAATTTCCCCATACACTACTAGCGAAATGAGATATTTATACCTAGTGAGGGCGGCACTAGTACTATAAATTGTGGCAAAATAAATCTTATGCAAATGCATAGGATTTTGTCAATACCGTACAAAAAACTAAGTAAAACGTATGGATATTGAAAAATAAATGGATTATATTCATAAAATACGAATATTTCTTGCATTCTCTTGTTATATGAGAGAATATCATACGGAGCGGGTAGCCCCTAGTATAGTAAGCAGTCGAATGGGAGACAGCGTGTCCAAAAACACCTATAGGGAGGTGGTCGTTGGCGGACCTCTCCTCGTATTGGTCAAACTTATGATTTTGTCAATACTATATAAAACGCCAATCATATCCATATAAAATTGAATACAGTATATGGATATGAATAAAAAACCATACATAAATAAAAAAAAAATATGTATAAAAAATTATACATATATTTATATTAAGCAATCGTATGGATGTGGCTTATAGGTATAATACCTATAAGGCATAATAATGTATAATATAGCAAATATACATATAAAAGTGCATGAATTGTATAGATATGGCATATAAGTGACATATTTATGAGAATAGCTAGTAGAATTTGCCCATACACTACTAGCGAAATGAGATATTTATACCTAGTGAGGGCGGCACTAGTACTATAAATTGTGGCAAAATAAATCTTATGCAAATGCATAGGATTTTGTCAATACCGTACAAAAAACTAAGTAAAACGTATGGATATTGAAAAATAAATGGATTATATTCATAAAATACGAATATTTCTTGCATTCTCTTGTTATATGAGAGAATATCATACGGAGCGGGTAGCCCCTAGTATAGTAAGCAGTCGAATGGGAGACAGCGTGTCCAAAAACACCTATAGGGAGGTGGTCGTTGGCGGACCTCTCCTCGTATTGGTCAAACTTATGATTTTGTCAATACTATATAAAACGCCAATCATATCCATATAAAATTGAATACAGTATATGGATATGAATAAAAAACCATACATAAATAAAAAAAAAATATGTATAAAAAATTATACATATATTTATATTAAGCAATCGTATGGATGTGGCTTATAGGTATAATACCTATAAGGCATAATAATGTATAATATAGCAAATATACATATAAAAGTGCATGAATTGTATAGATATGGCATATAAGTGACATATTTATGAGAATAGCTAGTAGAATTTCCCCATACACTACTAGCGAAATGAGATATTTATACCTAGTGAGGGCGGCACTAGTACTATAAATTGTGGCAAAATAAATCTTATGCAAATGCATAGGATTTTGTCAATACCGTACAAAAAACTAAGTAAAACGTATGGATATTGAAAAATAAATGGATTATATTCATAAAATACGAATATTTCTTGCATTCTCTTGTTATATGAGAGAATATCATACGGAGCGGGTAGCCCCTAGTATAGTAAGCAGTCGAATGGGAGACAGCGTGTCCAAAAACACCTATAGGGAGGTGGTCGTTGGCGGACCTCTCCTCGTATTGGTCAAACTTATGATTTTGTCAATACTATATAAAACGCCAATCATATCCATATAAAATTGAATACAGTATATGGATATGAATAAAAAACCATACAAAAATAAAAAAAAAATATGTATAAAAAATTATACATATATTTATATTAAGCAATCGTATGGATGTGGCTTATAGGTATAATACCTATAAGGCATAATAATGTATAATATAGCAAATATACATATAAAAGTGCATGAATTGTATAGATATGGCATATAAGTGACATATTTATGAGAATAGCTAGTAGAATTTCCCCATACACTACTAGCGAAATGAGATATTTATACCTAGTGAGGGCGGCACTAGTACTATAAATTGTGGCAAAATAAATCTTATGCAAATGCATAGGATTTTGTCAATACCGTACAAAAAACTAAGTAAAACGTATGGATATTGAAAAATAAATGGATTATATTCATAAAATACGAATATTTCTTGCATTCTCTTGTTATATGAGAGAATATCATACGGAGCGGGTAGCCCCTAGTATAGTAAGCAGTCGAATGGGAGACAGCGTGTCCAAAAACACCTATAGGGAGGTGGTCGTTGGCGGACCTCTCCTCGTATTGGTCAAACTTATGATTTTGTCAATACTATATAAAACGCCAATCATATCCATATAAAAGTGAATACAGTATATGGATATGAATAAAAAACCATACATAAATAAAAAAAAAATATGTATAAAAAATTATACATATATTTATATTAAGCAATCGTATGGATGTGGCTTATAGGTATAATACCTATAAGGCATAATAATGTATAATATAGCAAATATACATATAAAAGTGCATGAATTGTATAGATATGGCATATAAGTGACATATTTATGAGAATAGCTAGTAGAATTTGCCCATACACTACTAGCGAAATGAGATATTTATACCTAGTGAGGGCGGCACTAGTACTATAAATTGTGGCAAAATAAATCTTATGCAAATGCATAGGATTTTGTCAATACCATACATAAACCGTATGGATATTGAGAAGTTAATAGATTACATCTATAATATGAGAAGTATTTTAGTATTCTTATTAAATAAGAGAATACTATAAGGGTGAGTGGCAAAGAGAATTGAATATACCCGAATGGGAGACAGCGTGTCCAAAAACTACTATAGGTGGTGTGGCAAATATGAGGAAGGCAATATATCCATATAATGAAAATAAAAGTGCGTTTTCTTATTATATAAGAGAACACTATATGGGTGAGTGGCAAAGTAAATTGAATATACCCGAATGGGAGACAGCGTGTCCAAAAACTACTATAGGTGGTGTGGCAAATATGAGGAAGGCAATATATCCATATAATGAAAATAAAAGTGCGTTTTCTTATTATATAAGAGAACACTATATGGGTGAGTGGCAAAGTAAATTGAATATACCCGAATGGGAGACAGCGTGTCCAAAAACTACTATAGGTGGTGTGGCAAATATGAGGAAGGCAATATATCCATATAATGAATATAAAAGTGCGTTGTCTTATTATATAAGAGAACACTATATGGGTGAGTGGCAAAGTAAATTGAATATACCCGAATGGGAGACAGCGTGTCCAAAAACTACTATAGGATGGTCAATGGGCCGGCCGTCTGCTATTGACATATGTCAGTAGAGAAGATATTATCCGTCAAATTTGTTTCTTTATTCATTTATTTGAATACGAGACTTGGCTCCGCGGTTAATATTTTAAGCCCAAAGATAATAACGTTGAAACAAAGGCCAAGTTTCTATTGTACATAGAATAACAAATTGTTTCCGAATTTTATCGTTAATTTTAGGAGGTAGGCTAACATGATTTATATTATATGTGTATTATTAAATAATAATAGTACATAAAAGTCTACCAAAGAAATATAAAAATGTAATTATGAATACATTTTCAATATTAATATCAACTTATATTGTTGATAATAAAAAATAGCTATTAAGAGAGTTATTTAAGAAATTATATAATATATAATAAAGAGTATATATATAAATAATATATAAGTATATATTATTTAAGAAATAAATATAGTAGTAATAATTATATATATACACTCGGTTCTATTTTATATATTACCAGAGACTTATATGGATATATATAGATAAATTTTAAATTTATCGTCAAAATACAAATGATTAACTCAATATCTTATATTGGTTAAACAAAAATTGTACATGTGTGGATACAATATATTATGTATGTCGAACAAAAATGATATTTTAGAATGAAATGTGCATATATAAAGAAAATATATGAAAAATAAATATTGTGTTTATAAAGAATATGATTCTTTTTGACATCAATAAAAACTTGTTATTATTAGTGGCGAAACAAGTATAAATTGGAAAACAAACGTATACGAATGCTATATAAAAATGGCCGTATTCGATAGAAATAAAATCTATAACAACATATATATTGCTAATTTCTATTCAAAAAATATGAATGAAATATGAATAAAAACATTATTCTGGTTGATCCTGCCAGTAGTTATATGCTTGTCTCAAAGATTAAGCCATGCATGTCTAAGTACACACGAATTAAAAGTGAAACCGCAAAAGGCTCATTATATCAGTTATGGTTCCTTAGATCGTTAACAGTTACTTGGATAACTGTGGTAATTCTAGAGCTAATACATGCAATTAAAACATGAACCTTATGGAACATGTGCTTTTATTAGGCTAAAACCAAGCGATCGCAAGATCGTTATATTGGTTGAACTCTAGATAACATGCAGATCGTATGGTCTTGTACCGACGACAGATCTTTCAAATGTCTGCCCTATCAACTTTTGATGGTAGTATCTAGGACTACCATGGTTGCAACGGGTAACGGGGAATCAGGGTTCGATTCCGGAGAGGGAGCCTGAGAAACGGCTACCACATCTAAGGAAGGCAGCAGGCGCGTAAATTACCCACTCCCAGCTCGGGGAGGTAGTGACGAAAAATAACAATACAGGACTCATATCCGAGGCCCTGTAATTGGAATGAGTACACTTTAAATCCTTTAACAAGGACCAATTGGAGGGCAAGTCTGGTGCCAGCAGCCGCGGTAATTCCAGCTCCAATAGCGTATATTAAAGTTGTTGCGGTTAAAACGTTCGTAGTTGAACTTGTGCTTCATACGGGTAGTACAACTTACAATTGTGGTTAGTACTATACCTTTATGTATGTAAGCGTATTACCGGTGGAGTTCTTACATGTGCTTAGATACTTGTATTTTTTCATATGTTCCTCCTATTTAAAAACCTGCATTAGTGCTCTTAAACGAGTGTTATTGTGGGCCGGTACAATTACTTTGAACAAATTAGAGTGCTTAAAGCAGGCTTCAAATGCCTGAATATTCTGTGCATGGGATAATGAAATAAGACCTCTGTTCTGCTTTCATTGGTTTTCAGATCAAGAGGTAATGATTAATAGAAGCAGTTTGGGGGCATTAGTATTACGACGCGAGAGGTGAAATTCTTGGACCGTCGTAAGACTAACTTAAGCGAAAGCATTTGCCAAAGATGTTTTCATTAATCAAGAACGAAAGTTAGAGGTTCGAAGGCGATCAGATACCGCCCTAGTTCTAACCATAAACGATGCCAGCTAGCAATTGGGTGTAGCTACTTTTATGGCTCTCTCAGTCGCTTCCCGGGAAACCAAAGCTTTTGGGCTCCGGGGGAAGTATGGTTGCAAAGCTGAAACTTAAAGGAATTGACGGAAGGGCACCACCAGGAGTGGAGCCTGCGGCTTAATTTGACTCAACACGGGAAAACTTACCAGGTCCGAACATAAGTGTGTAAGACAGATTGATAGCTCTTTCTCGAATCTATGGGTGGTGGTGCATGGCCGTTCTTAGTTCGTGGAGTGATTTGTCTGGTTAATTCCGATAACGAACGAGACTCAAATATATTAAATAGATATCTTCAGGATTATGGTGTTGAAGCTTATATAGCCTTCATTCATGGTGGCAGTAAAATGTTTATTGTGTTTGAATGTGTTTATATAAGTGGAGCCGTACCTGTTGGTTTGTCCCATTATAAGGACACTAGCTTCTTAAATGGACAAATTGCGTCTAGCAATAATGAGATTGAGCAATAACAGGTCTGTGATGCCCTTAGATGTCCTGGGCTGCACGCGCGCTACAATGAAAGTATCAACGTGTATTTCCTAGACCGAGAGGTCCGGGTAAACCGCTGAACCACTTTCATGCTTGGGATTGTGAACTGAAACTGTTCACATGAACTTGGAATTCCCAGTAAGTGTGAGTCATTAACTCGCATTGATTACGTCCCTGCCCTTTGTACACACCGCCCGTCGCTACTACCGATTGAATTATTTAGTGAGGTCTCCGGACGTGATCACTGTGACGCCTTGCGTGTTACGGTTGTTTCGCAAAAGTTGACCGAACTTGATTATTTAGAGGAAGTAAAAGTCGTAACAAGGTTTCCGTAGGTGAACCTGCGGAAGGATCATTAATGTTTTAATATCCTTACCGTTAATAAAATATTTGTTTATATTATAATAAATACATTATAGTATTACAAATAAAATATGAATTGCCAAAATGTATATGAGATCTATTATAGATCAAATGAAATTTCGAACAAGCAAATCGAAATAATGCAAATATTAAAATTATATATTGTATTTAATACATATGAGAGAAATTAATAAGCAGCCAAAGCAAACAAATAAAAATTCGAACAAGCAAATCGAATTATTAAAATAATAATATTAAATTATTATTGTATATCCTTACCGTTAATAAAATATTTGTTTATATTATAATAAATACATTATAATAATACAAATAAAATATGAATTGCCAAAATGTATATGAGATCTAATATAGATCAAATAAAATTTCGAACAAGCAAATCGAAATAATGCAAATATTAAAATTATATATTGTATTTAATACATATGAGAGAAATAATAAGCAGCCAAAGCAAACAAATAAAAATTCGAACAAGCAAATCGAATTATTAAAATAATAATATTAAATTATTATTGTATATCCTTACCGTTAATAAAATATTTGTTTATATTATAATAAATACATTATAGTAATACAAATAAAATATGAATTGCCAAAATGTATATGATCTAATATAGATCAAATGAAATTTCGAACAAGCAAATCGAAATAATGCAAATATTAAAATTATATATTGTATTTAATACATATGAGAGAAATAATAAGCAGCCAAAACAAACAAATAAAAATTCGAACAAGCAAATCGAATTATTAAAATAATAATATTAAATTATTATTGTATATAAACACAATTAAAATACTGTGTGTATATGGACCATAATATACACGCGTTGCGATATGTATTGTTCATCTCAGTTATGCGCATACATTGGATAATGCAACAACCTAAAATGTACAATGTTGTACCTGGTTTTATACAGGTTAATGTTTTATATAAATTTCAATTTATATCGCTAAAAAAGTATTAATATATATATATATATATTTATTTACAATAAATGCAATTTAAAAAGAAATACTTTGATATATATTGGTTATATAAAACTAAGACATTTCGCAGCATTCGTTTTAGGTATAAAAATAAATTTATTGAAGGAATTGATATATGCCAGTAAAATGGTGTATTTTTAATTTCTTTCAATAAAAACATATTTGACAAAATTAAGAAACCAATTTATAAAACTCTAAGCGGTGGATCACTCGGCTCATGGGTCGATGAAGAACGCAGCAAACTGTGCGTCATCGTGTGAACTGCAGGACACATGAACATCGACATTTTGAACGCATATCGCAGTCCATGCTGTTATGTACTTTAATTAATTTTATAGTGCTGCTTGGACTACATATGGTTGAGGGTTGTAAGACTATGCTAATTAAGTTGCTTATACAAATTTTATAATGAAATTTTATAAGCATATGGTATATTATTGGATAATAATAATTTAATTATTTTATTCATAATATTAAAAAATATATGAAAAACATTATCTCACATTAGTAAATAATTTGAATGTGAAAAACGAAGAGAAATATTTTCTTTTTCAATCAAATGATACTGAGAAATGTCTAGCATAAAAATTTATCTAGAATTGTCTCTTATTAATGATTAGAAAATAGAAAACCGTTGACAATATTATTGTTCTTCGTTGATTCGTTAAATCAAACAAATGCCATTTATATACAGATATTATTAATATAACGAATTTAATAAAATGTTTTATCATTATATATAAAGAATTAATTGCATATAAAAGTTATACACAACCTCAACTCATATGGGACTACCCCCTGAATTTAAGCATATTAATTAGGGGAGGAAAAGAAACTAACAAGGATTTTCTTAGTAGCGGCGAGCGAAAAGAAATCAGTTCAGCACTAAGTCACTTTGTCTATATGGCAAATGTGAGATGCAGTGTATGGAGCGTCAATATTCTAGTATGAGAAATTAACGATTTAAGTCCTTCTTAAATGAGGCCATTTACCCATAGAGGGTGCCAGGCCCGTATAACGTTAATGATTACTAGATGATGTTTCCAAAGAGTCGTGTTGCTTGATAGTGCAGCACTAAGTGGGTGGTAAACTCCATCTAAAACTAAATATAACCATGAGACCGATAGTAAACAAGTACCGTGAGGGAAAGTTGAAAAGAACTCTGAATAGAGAGTTAAACAGTACGTGAAACTGCTTAGAGGTTAAGCCCGATGAACCTGAATATCCGTTATGGAAAATTCATCATTAGAATTGTAATATTTAAACAATATTATGATAATAGTGTGCATTTTTTCCATATAAGGACATTGTAATCTATTAGCATACCAAATTTATCATAAAATATAACTTATAGTTTATTCAAATTAATTTGCTTGCATTTTAACACAGAATAAATGTTATTAATTTGATAAAGTGCTGATAGATTTATATGAATACAGTGCGTTAATTTTTCGGAATTATATAATGGCATAATTATCATTGATTTTTGTGTTTATTATATGCACTTGTAGGATTAACAATGCGAAAGATTCAGGATACCTTCGGGACCCGTCTTGAAACACGGACCAAGGAGTCTAACATATGTGCAAGTTATTGGGATATAAACCTAATAGCGTAATTAACTTGACTAATAATGGGATTAGTTTTTTAACTATTTATAGCTAATTAACACAATCCCGGGGCGTTCTATATAGTTATGTATAATGATATTTATATTATTTATGCCTCTAACTGGAACGTACCTTGAGCATATATGCTGTGACCCGAAAGATGGTGAACTATACTTGATCAGGTTGAAGTCAGGGGAAACCCTGATGGAAGACCGAAACAGTTCTGACGTGCAAATCGATTGTCAGAATTGAGTATAGGGGCGAAAGACCAATCGAACCATCTAGTAGCTGGTTCCTTCCGAAGTTTCCCTCAGGATAGCTGGTGCATTTTAATATTATATAAAATAATCTTATCTGGTAAAGCGAATGATTAGAGGCCTTAGGGTCGAAACGATCTTAACCTATTCTCAAACTTTAAATGGGTAAGAACCTTAACTTTCTTGATATGAAGTTCAAGGTTATGATATAATGTGCCCAGTGGGCCACTTTTGGTAAGCAGAACTGGCGCTGTGGGATGAACCAAACGTAATGTTACGGTGCCCAAATTAACAACTCATGCAGATACCATGAAAGGCGTTGGTTGCTTAAAACAGCAGGACGGTGATCATGGAAGTCGAAATCCGCTAAGGAGTGTGTAACAACTCACCTGCCGAAGCAACTAGCCCTTAAAATGGATGGCGCTTAAGTTGTATACCTATACATTACCGCTAAAGTAGATGATTTATATTACTTGTAATATAAATTTTGAAACTTTAGTGAGTAGGAAGGTACAATGGTATGCGTAGAAGTGTTTGGCGTAAGCCTGCATGGAGCTGCCATTGGTACAGATCTTGGTGGTAGTAGCAAATAATCGAATGAGACCTTGGAGGACTGAAGTGGAGAAGGGTTTCGTGTGAACAGTGGTTGATCACGAGTTAGTCGGTCCTAAGTTCAAGGCGAAAGCCGAAAATTTTCAAGTAAAATACAAATGCCAAACAAATATATATATTATATAAAATCTAGCTAAATTAATATACTTGAATAATTTTGAACGAAAGGGAATACGGTTCCAATTCCGTAACCTGTTGAGTATCCGTTTGTTATTAAATATGGGCCTCGTGCTCATCCTGGCAACAGGAACGACCATAAAGAAGCCGTCGAGAGATATCGGAAGAGTTTTCTTTTCTGTTTTATAGCCGTACTACCATGGAAGTCTTTCGCAGAGAGATATGGTAGATGGGCTAGAAGAGCATGACATATACTGTTGTGTCGATATTTTCTCCTCGGACCTTGAAAATTTATGGTGGGGACACGCAAACTTCTCAACAGGCCGTACCAATATCCGCAGCTGGTCTCCAAGGTGAAGAGTCTCTAGTCGATAGAATAATGTAGGTAAGGGAAGTCGGCAAATTAGATCCGTAACTTCGGGATAAGGATTGGCTCTGAAGATTGAGATAGTCGGGCTTGATTGGGAAACAATAACATGGTTTATGTGCTCGTTCTGGGTAAATAGAGTTTCTAGCATTTATGTTAGTTACTTGTTCCCCGGATAGTTTAGTTACGTAGCCAATTGTGGAACTTTCTTGCTAAAATTTTTAAGAATACTAATTGGGTTAAACCAATTAGTTCTTATTAATTATAACGATTATCAATTAACAATCAATTCAGAACTGGCACGGACTTGGGGAATCCGACTGTCTAATTAAAACAAAGCATTGTGATGGCCCTAGCGGGTGTTGACACAATGTGATTTCTGCCCAGTGCTCTGAATGTCAAAGTGAAGAAATTCAAGTAAGCGCGGGTCAACGGCGGGAGTAACTATGACTCTCTTAAGGTAGCCAAATGCCTCGTCATCTAATTAGTGACGCGCATGAATGGATTAACGAGATTCCTACTGTCCCTATCTACTATCTAGCGAAACCACAGCCAAGGGAACGGGCTTGGAATAATTAGCGGGGAAAGAAGACCCTTTTGAGCTTGACTCTAATCTGGCAGTGTAAGGAGACATAAGAGGTGTAGAATAAGTGGGAGATATTAGACCTCGGTTTGGTATCGCCAATGAAATACCACTACTCTTATTGTTTCCTTACTTACTTGATTAAATGGAACGTGTATCATTTCCTAGCCATTATACGGATATATTTATTATATCTTATGGTATTGGGTTTTGATGCAAGCTTCTTGATCAAAGTATCACGAGTTTGTTATATAATCGCAAACAAATTCTTTAATAAAACGGTGCATTTATGTATTTTTGATTTGAAAATTTGGTATAACTCCAATTACTCAGGTATGATCCAATTCAAGGACATTGCCAGGTAGGGAGTTTGACTGGGGCGGTACATCTCTCAAATAATAACGGAGGTGTCCCAAGGCCAGCTCAGTGCGGACAGAAACCACACATAGAGCAAAAGGGCAAATGCTGACTTGATCTCGGTGTTCAGTACACACAGGGACAGCAAAAGCTCGGCCTATCGATCCTTTTGGTTTAAAGAGTTTTTAACAAGAGGTGTCAGAAAAGTTACCATAGGGATAACTGGCTTGTGGCGGCCAAGCGTTCATAGCGACGTCGCTTTTTGATCCTTCGATGTCGGCTCTTCCTATCATTGTGAAGCAAAATTCACCAAGCGTTGGATTGTTCACCCATGCAAGGGAACGTGAGCTGGGTTTAGACCGTCGTGAGACAGGTTAGTTTTACCCTACTAATGACAAAACGTTGTTGCGACAGCATTCCTGCGTAGTACGAGAGGAACCGCAGGTACGGACCAATGGCACAATACTTGTTCGAGCGAACAGTGGTATGACGCTACGTCCGTTGGATTATGCCTGAACGCCTCTAAGGTCGTATCCGTGCTGGACTGCAAGGATAAATAAGGGGCAATTTGCATTGTATGGCTTCTAAACCATTTAAAGTTTATAATTTACTTTTTAAACGACAATGGATGTGATGCCAATGTAATTTGTAACATAGTAAATTGGGAGGATCTTTGATCACCTGATGCCGCGCTAGTTACATATAAAAGCATTATTTAATACAATGACAAAGCCTAGAATCAATTGTAAACGACTTTTGTAACAGGCAAGGTGTTGTAAGTGGTTGAGCAGCTGCCATACTGCGATCCACTGAAGCTTATCCTTTGCTTGATGATTCGATAATAAAATTGCATAATTTATTTGTTGTGTTGAACTTCTTATATAAAGTTCAACCAACAATCTATTTGTATGCATTGATTGTTTGCTTGGCTTTGTGGCGAATTTTTAATCCTTTATATATTACATTCCTAAGGTCTAGATTTTCAAGTAAGAGACCAATTTGATTAACATATCAATATAAGTACAACTCGACCATCTAATAATAACAATATGAATCGTCATCTTATTAGTGACGCGAAGATTGGCAAACATATAATATAAAAATATTCCTAAGGTCTAGATTTTCAAGTAAGAGACCAATTTGATTAACATATCAATATAAGTACAACTCGACCATCTAATAATAACAATATGAATCGTCATCTTATTAGTGACGCGAAGATTGGCAAACATATAATATAAAAATATTCCTAAGGTCTAGATTTTCAAGTAAGAGACCAATTTGATTAACATATCAATATAAGTACAACTCGACCATCTAATAATAACAATATGAATCGTCATCTTATTAGTGACGCGAAGATTGGCAAACATATAATATAAAAATATTCCTAAGGTCTAGATTTTCAAGTAAGAGACCAATTTGATTAACATATCAATATAAGTACAACTCGACCATCTAATAATAACAATATGAATCGTCATCTTATTAGTGACGCGAAGATTGGCAAACATATAATATAAAAATATTCCTAAGGTCTAGATTTTCAAGTAAGAGACCAATTTGATTAACATATCAATATAAGTACAACTCGACCATCTAATAATAATATGAATCGTCATCTTATTAGTGACGCGAAGATTGGCAAACATATAATATAAAAATATTCCTAAGGTCTAGATTTTCAAGTAAGAGACCAATTTGATTAACATATCAATATAAGTACAACTCGACCATCTAATAATAACAATATGAATCGTCATCTTATTAGTGACGCGAAGATTGGCAAACATATAATATAAAAATATTCCTAAGGTCTAGATTTTCAAGTAAGAGACCAATTTGATTAACATATCAATATAAGTACAACTCGACCATCTAATAATAACAATATGAATCGTCATCTTATTAGTGACGCGAAGATTGGCAAACATATAATATAAAAATATTCCTAAGGTCTAGATTTTCAAGTAAGAGACCAATTTGATTAACATATCAATATAAGTACAACTCGACCATCTAATAATAACAATATGAATCGTCATCTTATTAGTGACGCGAAGATTGGCAAACATATAATATAAAAATATTCCTAAGGTCTAGATTTTCAAGTAAGAGACCAATTTGATTAACATATCAATATAAGTACAACTCGACCATCTAATAATAACAATATGAATCGTCATCTTATTAGTGACGCGAAGATTGGCAAACATATAATATAAAAATATTCCTAAGGTCTAGATTTTCAAGTAAGAGACCAATTTGATTAACATATCAATATAAGTACAACTCGACCATCTAATAATAACAATATGAATCGTCATCTTATTACTGACGCGAAGATTGGCAAACATATAATATACAAATATTCCTAAGGTCTAGATTTTCAAGTAAGAGACCAATTTGATTAACATATCAATATAAGTACAACTCGACCATCTAATAATAACAATATGAATCGTCATCTTATTAGTGACGCGAAGATTGGCAAACATATAATATAAAAATATTCCTAAGGTCTAGATTTTCAAGTAAGAGACCAATTTGATTAACATATCAATATAAGTACAACTCGACCATCTAATAATAACAATATGAATCGTCATCTTTTTAGTGACGCGAAGATTGGCAAACATATAATATAAAAATATTCCTAAGGTCTAGAATCTTAAGCAATAGACCAATTCAACTAAGAGTTGACATATAAAAATATGTTCCTTTTAATGTTAGCAAAATTTTATCGTCACATACTGTTAGTGACGCGAACGTTTTTTTCTCCATGTTTATATGAATGTTTATTCAAAGGTAGAAAGGCAGGATCGTTATTTTATAAGTGAAGCGATAAAAAAATATTATGCAATAGGACATCTATTTATAAATATTTTTAAGTCTTAGAAATTCAAGTAAAGAGATTCAAGAAATTCATTCAACTTAGAGCGCACATATAATTAAAACTATTCCTGAGGTTTAGAAACCAAATTAAATAAAGAGGACATATAAACGTATGTGGTATTTTGATGGTAGTAAAAATGTATCGCGATATTATTAGTGACGCGACCAATTTTTATACTCTTTGCTCCATGTGCAAATATATCTAGTGTTTAGATAGTCAATTAAAAATGACAATTTTAACTAAAAGACTTAAAAAAGTGTTTGTCAAACTTATAATTTTGTCAATACTATATAAAACGCCAATCATATCCTTATAAAAGTAAATACGGTATATGGTTATAAATACAAAACCATATATAAATAAAAAAATGAAATCGTATGTATATGGCTTATAGGTATAATACCTATAAGGCATAATAATGTATAATATTAGCAAATATACATATAAAAGTGCATAAATTGTATAGATATGGCATAAAGAAGGCATTTATGAGAATAGCTAGTAGAATTTGCCCATACACTACTAGCGAAATGAGATATTTATACCTAGTGAGGGCGGCACTAGTACTATAAATTGTGGCAAAATAAATCTTATGCAAATGCATAGGATTTTGTCAATACCGTACAAAAAACTAAGTAAAACGTATGGATATTGAAAAATAAATGGATTATATTCATAAAATACGAATATTTCTTGCATTCTCTTGTTATACGAGAGAATATCATACGGAGCGGGCAGCCCCTAGTATAGTAAGCAGTCGAATGGGAGACAGCGTGTCCAAAAACACCTATAGGGAGGTGGTCGTTGGCGGACCTCTCCTCGTATTGGTCAAACTTATGATTTTGTCAATACTATATAAAACGCCAATCATATCCATATAAAAGTGAATACAGTATATGGATATGAATAAAAAACCATACATAAATAAAAAAAAATATGTATAAAAAATTATACATATATTTATATTAAGCAATCGTATGGATGTGGCTTATAGGTATAATACCTATAAGGCATAATAATGTATAATATAGCAAATATACATATAAAAGTGCATGAATTGTATAGATATGGCATATAAGTGACATATTTATGAGAATAGCTAGTAGAATTTGCCCATACACTACTAGCGAAATGAGATATTTATACCTAGTGAGGGCGGCACTAGTACTATAAATTGTGGCAAAATAAATCTTATGCAAATGCATAGGATTTTGTCAATACCGTACAAAAAACTAAGTAAAACGTATGGATATTGAAAAATAAATGGATTATATTCATAAAATACGAATATTTCTTGCATTCTCTTGTTATATGAGAGAATATCATACGGAGCGGGTAGCCCCTAGTATAGTAAGCAGTCGAATGGGAGACAGCGTGTCCAAAAACACCTATAGGGAGGTGGTCGTTGGCGGACCTCTCCTCGTATTGGTCAAACTTATGATTTTGTCAATACTATATAAAACGCCAATCATATCCATATAAAAGTGAATACAGTATATGGATATGAATAAAAAACCATACATAAATAAAAAAAAATATGTATAAAAAATTATACATATATTTATATTAAGCAATCGTATGGATGTGGCTTATAGGTATAATACCTATAAGGCATAATAATGTATAATATAGCAAATATACATATAAAAGTGCATGAATTGTATAGATATGGCATATAAGTGACATATTTATGAGAATAGCTAGTAGAATTTGCCCATACACTACTAGCGAAATGAGATATTTATACCTAGTGAGGGCGGCACTAGTACTATAAATTGTGGCAAAATAAATCTTATGCAAATGCATAGGATTTTGTCAATACCGTACAAAAAACTAAGTAAAACGTATGGATATTGAAAAATAAATGGATTATATTCATAAAATACGAATATTTCTTGCATTCTCTTGTTATATGAGAGAATATCATACGGAGCGGGTAGCCCCTAGTATAGTAAGCAGTCGAATGGGAGACAGCGTGTCCAAAAACACCTATAGGGAGGTGGTCGTTGGCGGACCTCTCCTCGTATTGGTCAAACTTATGATTTTGTCAATACTATATAAAACGCCAATCATATCCATATAAAATTGAATACAGTATATGGATATGAATAAAAAACCATACAAAAATAAAAAAAAAATATGTATAAAAAATTATACATATATTTATATTAAGCAATCGTATGGATGTGGCTTATAGGTATAATACCTATAAGGCATAATAATGTATAATATAGCAAATATACATATAAAAGTGCATGAATTGTATAGATATGGCATATAAGTGACATATTTATGAGAATAGCTAGTAGAATTTCCCCATACACTACTAGCGAAATGAGATATTTATACCTAGTGAGGGCGGCACTAGTACTATAAATTGTGGCAAAATAAATATTATGCAAATGCATAGGATTTTGTCAATACCGTACAAAAAACTAAGTAAAACGTATGGATATTGAAAAATAAATGGATTATATTCATAAAATACGAATATTTCTTGCATTCTCTTGTTATATGAGAGAATATCATACGGAGCGGGTAGCCCCTAGTATAGTAAGCAGTCGAATGGGAGACAGCGTGTCCAAAAACACCTATAGGGAGGTGGTCGTTGGCGGACCTCTCCTCGTATTGGTCAAACTTATGATTTTGTCAATACTATATAAAACGCCAATCATATCCATATAAAAGTGAATACAGTATATGGATATGAATAAAAAACCATACATAAATAAAAAAAAAATATGTATAAAAAATTATACATATATTTATATTAAGCAATCGTATGGATGTGGCTTATAGGTATAATACCTATAAGGCATAATAATGTATAATATAGCAAATATACATATAAAAGTGCATGAATTGTATAGATATGGCATATAAGTGACATATTTATGAGAATAGCTAGTAGAATTTGCCCATACACTACTAGCGAAATGAGATATTTATACCTAGTGAGGGCGGCACTAGTACTATAAATTGTGGCAAAATAAATCTTATGCAAATGCATAGGATTTTGTCAATACCATACATAAACCGTATGGATATTGAGAAGTTAATAGATTACATCTATAATATGAGAAGTATTTTAGTATTCTTATTAAATAAGAGAATACTATAAGGGTGAGTGGCAAAGAGAATTGAATATACCCGAATGGGAGACAGCGTGTCCAAAAACTACTATAGGTGGTGTGGCAAATATGAGGAAGGCAATATATCCATATAATGAAAATAAAAGTGCGTTTTCTTATTATATAAGAGAACACTATATGGGTGAGTGGCAAAGTAAATTGAATATACCCGAATGGGAGACAGCGTGTCCAAAAACTACTATAGGTGGTGTGGCAAATATGAGGAAGGCAATATATCCATATAATGAAAATAAAAGTGCGTTTTCTTATTATATAAGAGAACACTATATGGGTGAGTGGCAAAGTAAATTGA